>NC_136525.1:50212909-50240409 GCF_053919585.1 Euprymna scolopes
TGACTTCCTCATCTTGGTTGTTATAGTCACAATGTTTCGGCCGTTTTGCCCTCCGGTCTTCATCAGGTGTTTTGTATCGAACTAGGGAACCGTTTGTTAGGAGTCTTGAGTCCAACCCTTTATTATTATTACGGGAGTACCGTGTTCGGACTTCAGCTAGACTCTGGGACATAGTTGCTGATTCTCTGTTTTGAATGTTACTTTTCACTGCCTTCGTTCAGGATTGAACTCAGCACCTTTGGGTAACAGTACACTTTGATACAATGTCCATGACCACTCGGCCATATGTCACTAGTGACATATGCCTAGCTGGAGTCCGCACACGGTACTCCCGTAATAATAATAAAGGGTTGGGTTCGAGACTCCTAACAAACGGTTCGCCAGTTTGATACAAAACACCTGATGAAGACCAGGGGGGGCAAAATGGCCGAAACTTTGTGACTATAACAAGGTGGAACTTGCTGGAACTTCATTTAAAGACCGTTTTAGAATTCATAAATGTTCTTTTAATAATCCCAATCACTTCAACAAAACCTCACTAACTACCTCTTATCTAAACTTGAACCAAAATTATCTTATACTTACTATTAACTGGAAAATTCTTAAAAATCAAGTACGTGTGAATTTTTAAACTCCTTCTGTTTCCTCTGCCTATGCGGAAAATCCTTTATTATTAATTTTAAAGATAGTAATAAATTATTGAACAGTAAAAGTGAAACATCAATTATTTGTAAACACTATAACTCTCACCTTGTCAGCAACATCACACACTGCAACTCCCTTTATCTATTAATTGCATTTAACATTACTGTTAGCTAAAAAGTATACATTTTAGCTAATTACTACGAAATAAAATTCGAACCAATCACTTACCCATCATTAATTGCTTCTACCTTCCTTCTCTTTTATATCGCGTTATATTTAATTATCCACGTTCTATTGTAACCATAAATCCTTTTTTTTTCTATTTTATTCTCACGAACCTCCACGCTATTTTTAACCTTTCTAGTCTCTTTGGATACCCCCCCCATCATTTTTCTTATATGTATAAATTTAATCATTTAAACAACCGCATATTCACATCAAATACTCACAAATATGTAACCATAAATCACGAAACTCAACACTATTTTATAGTGTCATATTTTAACCTTTTTTTACTTGCAGAAACGAACGTTGGCTGGAGGCCAGTTCAGCTTTCCGCCGTTCCATTTATTTGTTCCCCCCCCATTTTTCTTAGTCTGTATTTGTATAAATTTAAGCACTTTAAACATTTAAACACCCAATAAAACAATTTTTAAACTCCATTATTCCCCCTTAATTTCTTTGTTAATTAATTATCCGCTTTCTTTCTCACTATTTTAAACTTTTGCTCAAATCAAGAAATTGTCGCAAATCTATATATAAATAATAGGGCGTATATTAAATGTAAATTACTGGACGTATGTTATCTATTTGTCATATAAATGCTTTCCCACTAAACGTATCTAGGGTGTGTATATAGGATATATATGTAATGTTATGACCCTTTAGTCTGTGATCATAGCGTAGTATCTGTTAACTGTGGCAAGCAGGATCAATGATCAAAACATTATTATTATTGTTATTATATTCTTATTAATTGATTTGAGCGACGGATGGTCGCTGGATCAGTTATCATGATTAGCAGAATAAACAATTAAATTGCAGAAGAAATGATTGACGTGTGAATCGCAAAAGGAATGTGAAAATAGAAAATATATGTAAACATTATTTTGGGTTTTTAAATAAACAAATAACTAGTTGTGGATTAGATTAGATTGGTATGAGACACATAATTAGGTGACGTAACAGAACACGTGATATAGTTAGTTTGGGAGAGATTCAGAGAGTTGAGGATTGACCACCGGAGCGGACAGACGTCTAGATAGGGGTGGACAGACAACTAGGAGCGGGCTGTATGAACAGAAAATGTAGACTAACTGCAGATCCTGTGAAAACCATTTGAGACAACTGTAATACATTTATATTATAAAAATATAAAGAGTTGTTTTAATGGTTTCACAAATAAGAACAGATGTCTCAATTATATGGTGCTGATCGCTTCATGGTTCGTTACGGAGCAGCGGGAAGATACAGAAGAACTCTTCAAGAAAAAGGTATGAAGCAAATATTATTATTCTTACATATGAACTGTAAAAATATCCCGTGTGATAAGTCTGATACAACATGACTCGGTTTACACGTCAATATCATGTCCCCTGGCTAACAACATACATACGATTTATACGTTTATTATCTGTCTGTTAAAGAACAATATCTTACATCAACTAGATAACACATGACACGTTTTAATATATCATCTCCTCCAATATAAACCAATATACAACATATAGGAAGTATGATAGAATGCAATCACCTAGATGTATGTTAATATTGCGGCCGAAAATAGATTCCTCGACAAAACTTCATTACATGTAACCCTCTCATCCAAACCATGGAAAAGTCTGCATTTTGACACGATTAATTCACTTAAAATACATAGCCCTCACACTCGTCACTTTTCAATTAAACTTAATTTGACGTAAATGTATGTTTTTTCCTTATTTATGTATCCCTTTTTTCGTCTATATTTTTCTCTTATCAATATACGACGATATAATTTTAGGCGTTAATTTTCAGCATTTACTTCCACAGTGCGCAATACATAGGTAGAGCTAGGTAGTAAGTTATAAAAATATATATGGCAGTCAGCTACACATTCTCACGAGAATCAAACACGGAATATTCTGTGTAGCTTAATTGGCATATATATTTTCATAACTTACTATATATATATATATATATATATATATATATATATATATATATATATATATATATATATAGGAGAAAAAATAGGAAAGGGAAATGAAATCACAAAACTATATATTGGTGAATATATAGTGGTGGTTCAGTTCATTTATTCAATAAGGGAATACAGACAATTAGTTGGGGGATAGAAGGGACTCTTTTTTGCCAAGGCCTTTCGAAGCATAATGCTGCTCATCTAAAGAGTAGAGAAAATGCGAGGTAACATAGTCGGGATGCGGTGTCTAGCGTGGGATTCATTAGGAACGAAATAGATCAATTAAAATTATAGATGATGTTGGGGGGGGTTATCGAATTCTAAATAAAGGAGGAACGTATTATATAGAGTGTAATGTAAAAAGGTGTATAGGGTCTTTATAAGCTCCAATGATACTTGTTGAGCTTTATATTGTCCAGATAAGCATCCTCTTATAAAATTGAACTCCTTCTTTTCTTCTAACGCACTATATTAAGTAATGTGATTGATAATTTAAAATTTAAAAATCAAATTATAATTAAATTAAAAATCCATTTCATAAGAAGGAACAACAACAAAATCAATTATCTGTACGATCGTTTCGGAAAACAATGCTTTTTATTGTGGTACACATCAAGTTACGGACAATAATTATTGCATATAGTTTTTTAATAAGCAAGGTCTCTTCGTCAGCAAATTTTGAAGGGGTTTTAATAAATTTAAAAGACACCATAAATAAACCTAGCAAAGTAAGGCAGATGTATCTTTAATTTTTCGCTTTTTGAAATTAGGAACTATGGTTAAAATACTCATTTAGATGTTTGCTATAGCTTTTTACCTTATTGAATATATATATATATATATATATATATATATATATATATATATGTATATATGCATATATGCATATATATATATTATAACGGAGTTTTATTATTATTATTATTATTATTATTATTATTATTATTATTATTATTATTATTATTATTATTATTCATAACTATTAATTACATTATTTTTACCGTTTCACAATTTCATTTCAATTCCACTATACATATGGAAATCAATTGCGTCTCATTTTTTACCGTTTGAATTATACGCTTTTACGTTGTAACATTTTTTAAAAAAATAAAATAAAAAATAATTAAAAAGTACAATCTTCTTCCACAAACGGCTAAAATAATTCACATGAACTTTTTCCGAACATGATTGCTAGGAATGAACGCTGTCCACACTACAAATTTCCAGTTCTTTCAGCGGCTTTCTTTTTCTTTTTCATTTCGATACTTTTTTGTGATCAAGAGCGGAGGTCCGCTTGAAATATAAAAAAATAACGATAAAAATATTAAATACAAAAAGTAACATCGTCTTTCATGCTTCAAAAACCCTCATAACCTTTAAATCATTATATATATATATATATATCATTAAATTGAAATACGCCTAAAAGAAAAAACGCTGCCTATATATATATATATATATATATATATATATATATATATATACAATTGTGTGTGCGTGTGTGTGTGTGTGTGTGTGTGTGTGTGTACACATATACACTCTTACTTCATTCATAAGAAAAATTTAAAAATTAAAATAAAATGTGTAGTACACCCCGGGTTTTAACAGGCGGCTATTGGGTCTGTAGTCTAATAGTCTACCACTGAGTTATATTCGATGCCTCCGTTCAGTCTCGAAAGACAAAAAAATACCCCCAATAGGGGCAGCTGCGCACGTAATTGTGTGACAAGGGTTGCGCAATCACCAACCACACCTCTCTTGAATCAGCACTGCTTGAGTCCAGTGGCAAGGGGAAGTCCAGGACGACTGGAAACAATGCCGAGATGAACAGAGAGCAACTGGAAGTCCCAAATGGTCACCCATCTAGTACTGACCAGGCTCACTGTTGCGTAACTCCAGTGATCAGACGGGAACCGGTGTGTGAACGCTATTATGCCGTATTGAGCTATATTAGCAGATGACAATAGTTCTGTTTTTTCTAAGAGCAATTATTTCCTAAGAATTGAATCTTCCTTGATTTGCTGAAAGATACATTCCTGTATTATTTATATTACTCATTTTTGTAACTTTAAATGTTAACGCATTCGTAATCCTTCACTTGAAATGAGTAATTCAATTTTTTTTTTTACTTAGGAGTCATCATTTATCAAGGCCCGGAGGCCACTCGAGGATAAGGATTAATGAGTGTTCAGTTGTCTGTGGAACAATATCGTAGTAATTGTTAGTAGTGAAAATTTGGCACTAAAAGGGGACGGTTCATTAAGAATTTGTTTACGTTGGACTTGATTTACTGATTTGTATTTTTAGGAAACATTTTGAAAATTAACAGGACCCGTAAAAATTCCACGGAATGATAAATGTAATGATCCAAAAAATTAGCTTTGTTAAGGTTAATATTTTTGCTGGATGGCATCAATAATTAGTTTGTTTTGTTTTTGCTTTTTTGTTTTTTGTTTGTTTGTTTTTTTTTGTTTTTTGGGGTTTTTTGTTTGTTTTTTGTTTGTTTTTTGTTGTTTTTTTTGGTTTTTTGCTTTTTCGTTTGTTTTTTGTTGTTGTTTTTTATTTACAAAGTTCAAGACCACGAGTAATTTTTTTAAATGTTTTTTTTCTTGAAAAGCAGTGTCCATTTTATTTTAAATATAGAATGGACCCAAATGTTACGGATCGATAAGTCCTAATAAATACTCAGAGAGTAATATTGTGCTACATAGTTCAATACAAATAATAAAATCACATTGTAAAAAACAATCTTTAATTCAATTCTTTGGACCGTTTTTGCAGAAAATGTTCATCTTTCTTTGCCCTGTTTTGCTTTTTTCACCCTGTTTGCCCTGTTCCTCTTTTTTGCCTTGTTTCTTTCGAATGTTCCCTTTTTACGAAACATTTCTCCGATTCTTATTTGCGCGTCCAAATCATTTCGAATTTCGTTCTTACAGTATTACAGCAACGATCATACATTATTACAATGATATATGAAAACGAGACTACATCAAAGGGAGGTCACTTTCATGTTTTTCTTTGTTTTGTTGGCAGATTGGTTTTTTTTAATGCCATATATCACGAATTACGGCCTTTTTTTTTTCGAAACAATTTGGCCTTCAAAAATTGCATTTTGGCCTTTATCAATGCATAACGTACGAATTAAGAATGAAAACGCAAGATATGATAATTAAATAGGAAAAAAAAGTGTTCATACGTTATATACTAGCAGGTATACATCTCGTCTTCTCTCTCTCTCTCTCTCTCTCTCTCTCTCTCTCTCTCTCTCTCTCTCTCTCATCACCGTCGTTGTGCCCGTTAATGTGTCCATCGTTATGCCTGTATTACATGTACCCGTTATAAGTGCCCAATACGAACTCCCCGTCATCTCCTTAATATGTACCCCTGTGCAGCTCACCCTCTGGAAGGTATAAACTAAGCGGCAGTCAACTAATCTTTATACACTCTTCACGACATCCGTCGATCGAACACTCTGGATTGTCTTATGTCTACGGACGAATTGTGTGTTTATTATTAGCGTGGTAGGGGGTGCCCGGCTGTACCCGGTCGTAAAATACGCTTAAATATGATATTTTAATTCATCTAGATTTCGTATATATCATTATAGAGCCGTGATTTTAAACGTTTTTCTTTGTTTTGTTGGCAGATTGGCTCTTTTAAAGCCACATTTCACGAATTCCACCCTTTTATTTATCGAAGCAATTTGGCCTTCAAAAATTAAAAATTGGCCTTTATCCATGCATAACGCACGAACTAAGAAAGAAAAAAACACGATATTAAATTAATCAAATAGAAAAAAAGGTTTGATTCGTTATATACTAGACGAGCAACCCGACGTTGCTTGGGATTAAATGAGGATCAACAAATGTTTCCCACTTCCAATACTTTTATTGTCGAAATCGGTGAAATCACTCATTTTTAAATCAAATAGATTGATTGCCTGCCATAGTTGGAGACCCCCAGTGACTGAGTAAACAATAAATTATGGTTTGCATTGCACTGTAGAGAGCATGCTATTTTAGTTTGGTGTTAAAAATGCCGACAAAATGACTTTATATATTAGATACGACAATAGCAATAATCTAAAAGAGACAGATAGATTAAAAGATGAAAGATTAAGTCTGTTCTGTTCATTTTATCTTCTCGGTGCGGATTATTAGTTTGCTGGATTATTAAATCAACCCGATTAATAGTGTTCTCTCTTTTTATGTCGGCATATTGAGGACACTGTATCTAACTACGGATTCCATTTTCACCATCCTGTCATATATTACAATTTTTTATTCTATAGCCGTGTTTTCCGAGTACATAACTGTAATAAGTTTATTATTACTGGTATGAGGCGCCTTCAATAAATTTTCCAGACGTGAAATGAGTAGTGTTTGAAGGCTATATCAGTGCAGTTCGTAGGAAACACCGTGGATATTATTTAGCATATAAAAGAATAATGACGATACTAGAAAGAATGTTTAATGTTTTTCAATTATATTACGTTTATTTGTACAACATAATTTGTCCTAAAAGATGGTAGGCGTTGGTGTCCCTAATTTTCGAGTGTAGTATCTCTTCGTCTTCAGGGGGACAAATAAAAAGAAAGGTGTACAACTGCTCGGAGAGGCTTTCCTATATGGATTTCGTTTTTCGGACTCACTTCTTCATCTTCAGTGGGGGTTTTTTTCACTACGTTTCGGCCGTATCATCCTTCGGCCTTCTTCAGATGCATCTCGAACTCGGGAACTGTTTTTTTTTTTTTTTTTGGGAATTCTCTCCTTTCACATTGAAAGTCATAAAACTTTGTTTTATCCGCATTAATGTGGAGACCAATGTCATTTGCAGACTTTTTTTTTAGCTTGCGTAACAGTGTTTGCGCATCAGCAGTGTTGTTCGCAAACAAAGCAATATCGTCTGCGTAATCTGCATCAGTTATGTGTGCTGACTGATGACGTCTGTTTCCGGATTAATTCAGGGTGAAGCCTAGCGTGTTGTGTATATCAACAGAGGAACGAAGTACAAAGTCAAGATAGACAATGAAAAGAAAAGAGGCAAGAGTATCTCCTTGTAGAACCATGGTGCGGATGTCGAAAAATTCAGGGAACGTATGTGTTTATTTATACTATTATTATTAGCAGAACGCCAAGCGTTGCCCGGTCATACAATACGCTTAAATATGATATTTTAATTAATGCACATTGCGAATGTATTATTATAGATCCAACCCTTTATTGATTATTAAGTATTACGAGGAATATTTTGCCCGGTGGACTCATTCGCAACCCTTTTTTAATAATAATAGTAATAATAATGATAATGTCGTTCAAAAAATTCCGTCATTGTTTGTTTACAATATCATGTCAGCTGATATTTGGGCTTGACGACGAATGCCCTGGAAAAGTCACTTCTGATTAATGTTTAGTTTTAAAATATGGAAACGAAGAAATGATTTGCCGCGATTGTAAATTTTATGTCTTCTTTTATCGTAAATTGGATTCATTAATAAGGAAAGGGGATCTATAAATTTTCGTATGGGTTCGAATACCTTATATATTAAGTTTCATCTTTGTTGACCAAAAACTGACGAAGAAATTTGGCGGGAAAATGTTTAAACAAGTATATAGACGGATACATGTATACATACATATATAAGATACAAGTTAGAAAAGCACATCATCCAAGGCGTGAAAATTGTTAAACAAATTGGTTTTACTATAGGCTTTAAAAATAAAGGTACAAGATTCAATTTGAAATTTGAATATCTTCAAAGTGCACTTTTATAAATTTTACAAAGTAAGGTATAAAAATTTAATCTGACTTAGATAATTTTATAAATATTATTTCTTTAATATTTATAATTTACTTTAATTTTACCATCTTTGATCATTTTGGTAAATTCAATTGTAATTTTCATTATCTCTTCTCTTCTTCTTCTCTATCTTCTTCTTTCTCTTCTTCTATCTTCTTTCTTCTATCTATCTTCTTCTATCTATCTTCTTCTATATAAATAAAATGAACTCATTTCTTCCCGTCTGATTTTTACATTAATAGGATTAAAAATCAAGATATTTCATGCAAATATAATATGCACAAACGGCAGAACAATATCTGACGTGTGTTATAGGCTTATTATTTCTCAAATTCCTCGATAATCTTAGATTTCTATACCTTTTCTGCTGAAAAGTCACGGCCAAAATCGGTTAAGATCAATGGAAGTGGTAAAATATTTTCTCTCTAATAAATTCCTCCTCCCCCTGCCACCACTTAACACCGTTTGGGGATCGTTCACAGTTGAGAAGAGAACACCGGTTTGGCTTCGTAGTTCTTTCATGTGAAGTTATTTAAAATCACTAAACTAACCTGCAGTGCTCTGTGGCGTAGTGGTTAGCGTGCTGGACAATTCACATTATATTTTCACGTTCGCGCCGACCTACCGAAGTCGTTTTTTGTTTTTTTTTCTAAACAACTGAAATGGACTTTTCTTGGTGGCCGAACTGTTAACGTTGCAGATGTTTTTTTTGTTTTTTTTCACACTTTATTTTCCTACTTTTACTCATGACTCCGGGTTTGATCCTTCCTACTTACCTACCATAACATTTTTTAAAACTCCCCCCCCGTCCCGGAAACAAACACTCGGGCAACGACGGGTACCCCCGCTAATAGTTAAATAAAGATGATCGTTGTCATCAGAAAACCGAAAAAACTAATAGTGAATTAATTAAAAGTGAATGTTTCAAATAATACGCAAATTAGCTAGATCTTTTACAGATGAAATACAACACAATCCATATATAACAAAGTTTGTTTTTTTTAAATAGTTAGAAAAAAAGAGTTTTTTAATATGAATATTAATACACAGAAACCCAAAAATTTCAGAGTATAGATTGCATATCAAAAGGAAATTATTACATTTGTCGAATTTTTAGTAACTTACTTATAACATATATTCTTTTTTTTTACACAGGAATCACCACTTATCAAGGGCAGGAGGCCACTCGAGAATAAGAGTTAATGGTTATACATTAGTCAATGCGATTATAGCGTAGTAAACGTAAGTAGTGGGAATTTTGTAAATTGGATTACTTAAGGGGATGGTTCATCAAGAACTTGTTTACATTAGACTTGAAAACAAGCAGACTGTAGTCAGCTGGAAAGCAGGCAATCGGAAGAGAGTTCCACAGGTGTGCAGTTCTAAGAAAGAAGCTTTGTTCATGGAATCTACGTTTAGGTTTAGGCACAGATAAAGAGTGTGGGAAATTATTGATAGTGTTTTCAGCTAGACGCATGTTTTTTTGTGAAAGGTTGGCGAGGTGGGGGACCATGGATTGAAGCCCAGATGAGCACTTGGCATGGAAATAACGATAAAGCAGAGAAAGACTCGCAAAGTCTCTTCTGTGGGATGCAGGGAAGAGAAAAGGGCATCCTCCACTAAGCTACGAATCCTATTTTTCACTCTGTCAAGGCAGGATGAGCTTCTTCTATAGATTGAAGCTCAGACGAGCACTTGCCATGAAAATAATAATAGAGCAGAGACAGGCTTGCAATGTGTCTTCTGTGGAAAAGAGGTTGCAAGGAAGAAAAGGCAGCTTCTACAAGGCTACAAAGTCTATTTTGAACTCTTTCAAGATAAAATAAGGTGCTTCTATCAGCTCCTGCCCAGATGTGGCAACAGTACTCCATCTTTGGCCGTACCTGGCTTTTATATAGGTAGAGAATTGCACTAGGAGGGAGATATCTACTGGAGAGGGCCGTTCCCTTAAGTAATCCAATTTACCAATTTTCCACTGGTAGCAATTACTACGATAGTGTCCCATTGACTACCGTACACTCATTAACACTTATCCTCGAGTGGCCTACGGGCCTTGATAAGTTGTGACTCGTTAAAAAATGAAGCTAGATGCGAATGAAATGAAAAGCGAAAACATATATTTAAAATGAAAATCGTCGTGTACGTTACGTCTAATTTAGAAGAAAGTTCTACGTGGGTTAGATACGACTAAGGCCCTTAATTCATCGTTTTCGAACTCTGATGGCCGACAACTACGTTCATCGCCTTCAAAGCTCTCGTCGCCGCCACAAAAATTCTTAAACAATCATTGTGCTGTGCGTTCTGTGGTGGTTCCTGGACCAAACGCTCCGTTGATATCACCAGTTGTTTCATCAACATTTAGGACTAGCTTGGATTGAAATGCGAAAATTGTGAAATTTTTCATCTTGTATTCAACGTTCTGAAAAGCAAACAACTGTGTTAAAACGATTGTAATTTTACTGATCGGATAGAGCGTAAAACGCTCCTTAATATAATAAATAAAGTAAACGTATTATACGGGAAAACATTTTCTTTAAATAAATCATTTTGAAATCAAAATTAGAAATTCTGCAAGAATTTTCCTCTCAATCTTATTTCTTTCTTTTTATATAAATGAATCAATTTTTTTTCTTTTTATATGAATGTGTATTCGTTGTATGTGTTTTTCGTGTATACACGTTTGTCTGCGTGCCCGTACCTGGGCACCTGTGTGCAATTATGACAGTATGTATATTGAGAACAAGCTAGATGCGAAGGAAATGAAAAACAAACAAAAAAATAAAATTTTAAAAAAATAAATAAGCGAATAAATTACAAAATACGGAAACCATATTCGGAGTTGGAAAGTACCAGCTACGCGAAAACGATGGAGTTGATCGCCATCTTAAACGGATCTGCCATGACGAGACACGCGAATCTCCCATCGAGCCAGTTCCCCGCTGTTATGTCAGTTCATCAATCTTGTCCGAAAGAATCGAAGTCTTCTGAAATTGGCAAGGTGATCCGGGCCAACGTGATCAACAGCTCTTTTCCAGCGTTCCGTTTATTTGCAAGACACGCAACTCTGGAAGATTCTCTGAATGTAACAAAGACGTTGGCTTAACAGAAGCGGCCATATGCAAATGCCCGAGTGTAACGTTACATGCGTTTACTAACGTAGACTCGCGTCCTGAATATGACCCTAAACTATATCCCATGGTGAAGCCCCAGCGTGTGGGCTTTGGGGAGTGTGGAGCCACCCTTCAATTGCCATTGCTCCCAGGTCCACTCTGACCCGAAGTGGTAGTACCTGTTAGGGTCCTAACTATTGGTTAAATAGGTACAGACTTGAAAAAAAACGCCAAATATATTTTATTAAAAAGTTTTTCTTCAAAATAACTGGATTTGGCATTAAATAACCTAAAAAGGGTTGATATGCCATAAAAAAAACAACCAACCAACAATTACGTACACCCAACACGTTGTACGTCGCAAAATAATCAAAGGACAAGTAATAACGCGAGTCGTTTTTATATAATAACGAAATTAATTTCCTTATTCTCCCGCCATGCGTGACTTCCTCTTACGGCTGTACGTCACACACCTCTCTCGTGTTATCGTCTTCTCTAAGGTGCTCTTTTCTTTTGGTTGTATAAATCGAGAAATGACAAAGGATTATTTTTATAAATTATATAGACTTTTAAGCACATTTGACGATCAACTGTAACGAATATATCGCATTAGTAGGCCCGCAGCTGACCTTCACTCCCTACCTCCTTTAAACATTTACAGCAAGAACTCGCCTTGCTAACACTGTAGTATTGTAAGGGAATCAGCACGTTGTAGGAGAATACGTCGCAAGGAATACAGAACAAATAATGCCTCGACTTTTTTATATAAGCATCTATTTACTCATTCTACCGCCAAGCGTGACTTCTCGTTACGTCACCCACGTCTCTAACGTGAGAGTCCTCTCTAACGTCTCTCTCTCTCTCTCTCTCTCTCTCTCTCTCTCTCTCTCTCTCTCTCTCTCTCCTTATAGTCTTTTCATGTTTTCTTATCGTGACGTCATTTCACACACGGCTCGGTATTTGCATATAGCCGTCATACGAGCGCTTACATGAGCCAGCTGCGATGTGACAGCAGTCATATATGAAAAAAGGACAAGGTTCAACGAAGCAGTGTTCGGAGGGGTGGTATTCGTGGCTGGTGTTTAGAGAAGCATGCATTAGAGACGGGTTCAATACGTAGAGGATTTGAAACGCGCTCGAGGCACGAGAGTGCGGAAAATTGCGTTTTCGAGATACGAGAAAGCGGAAAAGGACGTGTTCGAGATACGAGAGAGTGGAAAAAGACATGTTCGAGACACGAGTAATCTGAAAAGTGCGATTCTAAACTTAGAGGCTGTCGTTCTGAGACAATTAAAGAGATAAAAAAAAACGGCTGTGACACGGGTATTTAACATGCCCACACCAAAGGACTTTCTAGAAGTTGTTTGAACGGTACAACGAGTGCATTACAGCCGGAGGAGATTACTTCGAAGGAGAATAGAGCTGTACATATACTAAAAAACATAGAAACTTGTTGAAAGTACTTTATATATACTTGACTTTTAGCCGTTAAACGGGCAAAAGTTAAAAGTTATAGCCCGTTGATTTGGAATGACTGCTTAAAGTGATAGCACCACATAGATTACTCGTGTAGAGTCAAATAGGATGAAAAAGTAGAGGAGAAAGCACTAACCAGACCTCCACTGGAAGGATCGGTGGCGTACTAGAACTTTGGGATAGCTCAATTCGGAGTACATATCTCACTTAATATGTTATCTTTGCAACGTTTCAGCCGATACAACCCCCGACTTTCTTTAGATGTATCTTGTCGAACTAGCTAGTTTATAATAAGTCTTTAATGCCATTTTAAGGATCTGTCCAGGAAAACTGAAAACAAATAAACAATATACCCCGTTCAGTTCTTAGAGACAATGGACATACCCTATGAGGATGTCTGCGCACGTAATTGTGAAGCAAGGGTTACACAATTACCTACCTGAACCGTTTTAGCTTTATTCCAGAGGCAACAAGAATCTCAGGACGACTGCAAATAATGGCAAGATAAACGGAGAGCACATACAGCACTTGGTGCTCTCAAATGGTTACTCATATTATGTTCCACATTAGCACTTCCGGGTCATCGCCGAATTATTTGAGAAAGTAGATTATTATTATCATGTAGTCAGATTAGATTTGTTTTAAAGAGAAAATGCAATTCAAGGACAAATGTGGTTAAATGACGTTTTAGGAATTTAACTTGACTAGATTCTATAAACGATAACAAGAAGTAATTTTAGATAAATAGAAAGAGATATATTTTCAGATAAAGGAATGCTAGTTTTCATAACTAGCACTAACAATAATACAGAAATAGGTCTTACCTCTAGAGTCTGACTTCGTCTGATGTAAAAAACCTCCCGAGTTCGAAAATATAAACCTGATAAAGGTCGGGAATAACATCGACCAGAACATTGTGAAAATGACACTAAAGATGAGAACATTAGTCCGATGAATCCAAATAATTTTTAACACAAGGGAACACGTTATTTTTTTTTAAAATATAACCAAATCCAAAAAAAATTTTTTTTACAAAGACCTTTAGGAAATAAAAAGTTAAAAACAAGGGGCAGTCATTTGCGGGGCCTTAATTTACCGAGCCTAAATATCACACGAGTGTCGTACATTTGTAGTGTCTTAATTTGCCGTACATACATAAAAAAATACAGTGTCTTAAAACTTAGTGGTTCAGTGGCAGCGTTAATGGGAGCTAAGGAGCTAAAAAAAAAAGTTAGGCTACTTCTGGCCTATGGAGCTCAATTCTTTTTTGTTTTTTAACGAAATGCTATGATGAGCGTTGGTGGACATTTTGAGATGATAAAGGCAGACACACCTTTCGTGCCTTATCAAAGATGGCTACTTCCTGGTAATCTGAACCGCCAGCAGGTGTTCCGAATTACGGAACGCCATACTTAATCAGAGTTTCCCGTTTGCAATAAATATCGCCCATTAAATTCGTTTGACTCAATAATTCGCTTAAACAAAAGAAACTTGTTGTTTATGTTTTTGTGTGTTTTTTGTACGGTACTTTTGAAAGACACATATGTATCTCCATCTATCTATCTATCTATCTATCTATTATATTAAAGGAACTTTGTCTGTGTGTCTGAATGTCTATGTGGTAACTTTTTTAAATTCTGAAAACATATTTGTTTTTATTTATCTAAAATTTACCTTCTGCTTATAGTTTATAGAATCTAGTCAGGTTAAATTCCTAAAACGTCATTTAACCGCATTTGTCCTTGAATTGCATTTTTCTCTTTAAAACACATCTTATACAATCTACCTGATAATAATCTTCTTGCTCCAATAATTAAGCGATGACCCGGAAGTGATACCATGCAACAACATAATAAGAGTGACCATTTGAGAATACCAAGTGCTGTATGTGCACTTCGTTTATCTTGCCATTATTTCTAGTCATCCTGGGTTTCTCTTTGCCGCTGAAATAAAGCTATAACGATTCAGATTGATTATTGTGTAATCATTGCTTCACAGTTACGCGCGCTGACACCCTCACAGGGTATATCCATTGTCTCCAAGGACTAAAAGGGGTTCATGAATTTGTGTGCATTTTGAATCTGTCTTCTGTTTTCCTGGATAGATTATTAAAACGACATTAAAGACTTATTATAAACTATATACCCAAGTTTGACAAGATGCATCCGAAGAAAGCCGGAGGTTGTATCGGCTGAAACGTTGCAAAGATAACACCTTAGGTTAGCCTTTCTAAGGTTCCATAAACTAGCAAAATTTCTGGAGCGATTTTCCTGGAAAAAAATTGTGAAGGAAAATTCTTAATTATATCTTATCTATCTATTCTATTCTATTCTTATTGTTGGGTCGATTTATCGGAATCGGGAATCGAAAAAATCGGAAATTTTGGGGGTATCGGAAACGGTATCGGAATCGGGAAAATTGGTGCCTATTTTCCGATGCCAACAACGATTCTTTTAATTGGCTTTTTTTATTTGATTTTATTTCAAGCAAAATATTCTACCGCTGATAGTGATACTAAAATAGTTAATAACTGTTTATTTTAAATTATTAGTAAAACTAAAATCGATAGATCATCCATCACAAGTGTATTTTTGCGTTTAAGAAAATATCTGCACATTTAACACGTGTTTTTACGGTAATCGTTAAAAAAACACCTTTATAGTTAAATATGTAGAGATTTAGAACAAAATCGAAATCAGAAGCGGTAGGTACGTGCAAAATGAATGTCGATGCTCAAAATGTATAAACATTTTGACCTCTCCCTTTACTTAAAAATTCACCAAAAATCAGGAAATTAACCAATTTTAATGAAATTTTCAGTATTTTTTCAAATAATGATTGTGGAATATAATGAGCGAATTATTTTTATTTAAATCTTAGTGGAAATGTATTATTTTGTTTAAACCAAAAAATACCTTTACTAAATTTATGGTTTTCAGTAGTAAATAAAATACGCAAGAATCTATTGTTTGCTTCTTTTATATAAATAAAACATCGTATTTTGTAACAATAAAAATAAAATAAAATAAGTTTTACAGAAACATTACAAAAAAAAAACCCGTAAAATCCGTATCAATGAATTCGATATAACTCGAAGAAAAATGAATTTTTTGAACTACCGATATTACCATTGAATTAAACATTGTTTATTCAACATTTTTCACAAAAATTTATGATTGCAAAAAATATTTCTATTTATTTTTAATTACAAGTTTCGGATACTTTTTATATGCAAGATTTTAATAATTTCGTTGCTCGCAAGAATGTTAAACTTTCGGCGTAACATATTTGTTATATAACATTGAACAAGAATTTGAAAAAAAAATAATTTAAAAACAGGAACAAAGAAAAATAATTAAATTAATAAATGAGAAAATTTATACAAACGTTCAGAATAGGAATGTACGGGTGCATGTCTGGGAAAAATAATTATCACACCCTTTCCTCCCTTTTAATTAGATGACGTCATTTTCACAGTCTTTCGACTGGCTGAAATTTTGGGCCTCCGTATATTCCATGTGTAGAAAAATTTTTAGTTCGTTGCGTTTTGCGAATCACTCGTTTTGGTCTAATTCAGTTATTTTTTGTGCAAACAAGGTGTTTTTTTATTTCATTCAATATCTTAGGACTTTGCTTTACTAATTATCTTTGAAATAGAAACAGAAAACTAACATTTATAGTTAAAAGGATTTTTACAATGAATTTATTAAACTTCCAAATTTAGCTGAATTGGTTAGCTCGCCGGAAAACATTTTTCATAACTTTTTTCTTCACGTTTACAAATATTTTTTTTCCTTTTGGAAATTAAGTTTGGTCCTTAATCTTTCAAATATAATCAAAATGTTATCGGAAACCTACAAAAAAATATAATAAATCGGCTTTCAAAACTAGGTTTCCCTATTCGTTGTCCGCCCATTTTTGTCCATAATTAGGAATCGGTAATTGTTATCGGGATAGGTAAAAATACTGGAATCGTCCGATCCCTAATAATTATATAAAAGAAACTTTTTCTGTGAGTTCGTTCCCTATGGACTCGAACACGGCTTAATCAATCTTTATAGAATTTTACACGAAGATACTTTATGTACCTGGCAGTGTTCTTAGATAGGTTTTGTGTCGGAATGTTTTCGATAAATATCCATAATCGACATAATCCGATTAAAGAATGAGCAGGCGATTTTGACCAATATCAACATCTTACACAGCTGGACATCACATGCCAATTAAAAAAAGTTTTATAACCACACAAGCCGAAAAATAAAACACATAAAATCAACTGTATGTACTTTGATATAACAGAGGCGCATTCCAAATGGATGTTTCTGTTTAGAGAGCAACTGGAGTATGATATTCGATCTTTTGCATTTAGGACTTTATTTAAAGCCATTATATAAAATTGATTTTATAAAATACACAATGCAATGTAGGCAGGTGACATTCCTCCCGGCTCACCACGATGGGCCCCCAATCAGAGCAAGAAAATAAATCGATTTGATTTTTTTTTTTAAAAATGGGTGATTTAACTGATTTCGATGACAATGAAAATATGGGAATGTAGAAACATTCGTTGAATCTTATTCAATCCAGAGAAACGTCGGGTCACCATGCTAGCATATATATATATATATATATATATATATATATATATATATATATATATATATATATATAGTTATAAAATATATATGGCGATTAAGCTACACTGAATATTCCGCGTTTCCTCCACTATAGGATTCTTCAGGCTTTTTATAACTTACTAACTAGCTCTACCTACATATTGAGCACGTTTGAAGTAAATACTTAAAGTTTACGCATAAATCTATACTTTCGTATATTAATTTTATGTTAGTAAATTAAGTAGGTATATATATATATGAAATAAAATGGGGGTGGAAGGACCTGAATACTCAACGTTTCGCCCGATTTATGCGGGCTTCTTCAAGAGGGATGGTCATTGAAGAAGCCCGCATAAATCGGGCGAAACGTTGAGTATTCAGGTCCTTCCACCTCCATTGTATTTCATATCGTCGGATTTAATCCAGCTCAACAATCATATATATATATATATATATATATATATATATATATATATATATATATATATATATATATGTAGAAATATATTTTCTTATATACCAATCCTTATATAAGAAGCTCAATGTAATTACAGAGCAATATAGAGAATAAATGATAAAAATTTATATTCCAAAATTCATGATGTTGACCATCTTATAATTTATTCCTTTAATTCAAGGTACTTATACAATTCTTGATTTTGCGCTACGAAATGGATACTGTCAATAATTGTATGAGTCAACTGAATTAAAGGAATAAATTATAAGATGGTCAACATCATAAATTTTGGAATATAACTTTTTGTCATTTATTCTCTCTTTCTCTTTTTCTCTCTCTCTCTCTCTCTCTCTCTCTACATATATATATATACATTATCACTGGTATATATATATATATATTTTATATATACATATATATATATGCATACATATGTGTGTGTGTGTGTGTGTGTGTGAGACCTCTGCAATAGGGCTGGTTTGAAGAGGATCCTGCGTTCCCACAGAAGATAGAAAACGTATCTTGATCAAATCTCCACATGTGTCTATGTATGTGTGCATAAATGTATATGTGAAGCTCACATTATCAAACATAGAATGAGATGGAGTTGACACATGGTGAGGAAGTTAGTAAGGCGACTTCCCAAACAACTCCTTTATGGCGAGCTCAACAAGGGAAGACGTTTGGCTCAAAAGCCTAAATCGAGATTCAAAGAATGTTTAAGGTCCACCTTAAAAAATGTGAGATAGATGAAAGAACCTGGGAGAGTCTTGCTTTGGATCGCGGAGAGTGGAGAAGGACCTTGCCGGAAAGTGTGGGCAAGTCTGAGGCGGATCGAACCCAGTATTAGCGACTGAAGCGCGATATCCGGAAGGGTTGTAAAAGGAGCCGTCGATATGAGGGGGCGCCAAATTGGTCTGAAGTGTGAGGTGTGTGGAAGATTATGTCTGAGTAGAGCTGGGCTGATGAGCCACCATCGGCACAGTGGGCCAAACAGCTGTCTTGAGTTGCCAGAGCTAACCTGTGTCAACTGCGGGCGGAGGTACAAAACAGCAGGTGGTTTGTAACGACATTTGATCATACATAAAATTAAACATCAAGAACGTGCTGCCCGTAGCGCACATGTCTGCACAATGTGTGCTAAGGAATGCCAGAGTTTAGCAGGCCTTAAAAGCCACCTCCGTGCTGTCCATCACTGAACGTTTTCGTGTTTCTGTATACCTTTTTTGTGCTATATCGAGTAATGGCAATGTTCGAAAACGAATTTGCTGCAATCATATATATATATATATATATATATATATATATATATATATATATATACTAGCAAAGTACCCGTCGTTGACTGGGTTAAAAAACAGCCTACAGAAAATGGACTCTGATTTATGAAAGTATGATAGGTTATGAAAAGGAAGGGTTGTAAAGAGATAGCTTCGAATTTGGGGGTATAAAAACCAAAGCAAAATATGATGAAAGTAAAAATAAAATAGATAAACCCTCTAATTTATTATACCATACCTGTTCACACTGAAACACTTATTACAATATTCTGTGGATCTATATTAAAAAAAAAAACTTTGATGAAAAGGATGAAACACTAGTGGCTGAAGGTATTTAATTATTATAGTAAAAAGATAATTATATATATATATATAAGTGATGAGACGATTCTATTTTATTATTTGAAAAATGTATATATACGTAAATTAAAAAACAATTTCTACATTTATTTCTACAATATGCCTGAGGATGATAGAAGTACTTCTGTCGAAAGCGCCGCGATTATGGATCCAACATATACAATTTCGAGAAGAACAAAAAAAAAACTATTCGGAGATTGGATAAGATAAAAAGAAAAATTGTAAAACAGAATAACTCCGTGCCATTCAACAATATTTGTCTAAATGAGAAAATACTGCCTAAATATACACAACATATATATATATATATACATGTGTATATATATATGTATATATATGTATATATATATAAAGAGAGAGAGAAATAAAAAGGAACAAACCGTATTATGTGTTCATCAACGTTTCGTCTATATTTCGAGACTTCCTCTGGATGAATGAGATTAAGAAACAAAAAAAAACAGTACAAAATATTTGAAAATGTTTCACGTGCACAGTGTGATGCAGTTCTATTTCAGAAAAACGGAAAAAGACGTCGGAAATTCAAAAAGGAGGGGGGAGGGTTGGCGCTGTTAAAGAGAGGGAAATTTTAGTGACGTCATATAGTCGTTAATGTAATTTTAAAACTATGAACGCAAGTGAATATTCTTACTGGAAAAAAGATATATCTGTTGAAATTCAAATATAGGTTTGTAACAGAAATGAAATGAGTGTTTTTTATGTAATTTATTGATTGAGATTATGTGTTAATTATTACAGGGGGTGTTTGAATGGTGTGAAAAGATTAACCTGTGTCTACAGTTAAATAATGTTCTTTTAATAAAAGTTTACTTATTAATGGCGCTATGTTATAGAAACCTGCACGTTGTTTAATTGTGCTTAAAATTGCGATAAGCGCAGATTCAAAAAGTCTCCGGCGCGGTTTATTTGAAATAAATTTAACTACTTTTGCCTGTTTAAAGTCAAAGGTGTGATTATGCTGCAATGAATGAGAGGATAATGCACTTTTTTTCATTTTCATTTATTTTTATTTTTTTTTCTTTACACAGTGATCACCACTTATCAAGGCCCAGAAGCCACTCAGGGATAAGGGTTATTGAAAGTACATTACGTTAGTGTAGAGACTTGATGAAGTGTTTACTTAAGGGGGCGGTTCATTAGGAATTTGTTAACGTTGGACTTGAACACATCCAAGTTGTAGTCCGGTGGGAAGCAGGCAGACGGAACAGAGTTCCACAGGCGTGCAGTTCTAAGAAAGAAGTTTTGTTCATGGAATCCGCGTTTTGATTTAGGCACAGATATAGAGTGGGGGAAATTTTTCACAGTGGATTCAGCTGTCAAAAAGTCAGGTAATTACACGTGTTACACAAGCAGTGGTTAATCGCTTCCAGCGATTGATAGAGAGAAATGGACGACAATTAACAAAATAAACATATTTCATGCTTGTTTCATTTTATATTTCAATGTATGGTACTTAAATATACGTGTATTGCTAATATCGTTTTTCTTTAAAATGTTACCTGACTTTTTGACCACCCTGTAGACGGGTGTTTTTCGTGAAAGATTGGCGAGGGGGGACCAGAGATTGGAGTTCAGACGAGCACCTGCCATGGAAATAACGATAAAACAAGGATATGCTCGCAACGTCTCTTCTGTGGGAGGGAGGTTGCAGGGTAGAGAAAAGGGCATCCCCCGCTAAGCCACGAAGTCTATTTTGTACTCTGTAAAGGCAGGATAGGCTGTTTTTAGCAGCTCCTGCCCAGATATGGCAACAGTATTGCATCCTTGGACGTACTTGGCTTTTATATAGATAGAGAATTGCATCCGTAGTGAGATATCTTCTGGAGCGGTAGAAGGATCCCACCATCTTTCCAGCGACCTTGGCAACAGACTTGATGTACATGTTCCATTTCAGATCAGGAGTAAAGGTCAAACTCAGAAGTTTGTCAAAACACGGGGCCTCTCCCAGACGAGAGTCATCCATCACAATTGATGCCAGATGGGGATCAGAGCGTTGATGATGTAAGGATAGGAGTTTGGTTTTGGATGCATTAAAGGTAACCAGCCACATCTTCCCCCACTGAACCACGCGCTCGAGATCAGAGGAGAGAGAATCAGAGAGAACTTTGTCATTTACAGCCTTTGATGTGTTGCCGTAGACGGTCGTGTCATCAGCATAGATGTCAACGAATGATTTAAGTATGTGTTTAGGGAGGTCATTGATGTAGATCAGGAAGAGAGTTGGGCCCAGGATTGACCCCTGAGGGACTCCAGCATTTATATTGCAGGCCTCCGATTTTTGTCCATCTTCCACTACTCTTATGAGCCTATCGGAAAGAAATGATTTAATGATTGAGAAAAAATTTCCAGTTATATCGTAGCTGGAAATCTTGTGAAGTAGACCCTTATGCCATACCTTGTCGAAGGCCTTTGATATATCAAGAGCAATTGCCCTAGAAAGGAAGCCTTTTCAAGAGATTCACTAATCCTGTGAGATATAACCGTCAGCAGATCTGCGGTAGATCTTGCAGAGCGGAAACTATATTGTGTGTCACTACGAATGATTTAAGTATGTTTATTTTCCTTTATTTATTTATTGAAGGGTCTCTACGTTTTCAGTACACTCCTCGCATGTTTCGGCATTTCAAAATGACACTGCAAACACACAACACGCAGACTTTTTACTAACTGATTCTTTTCTTCAATTTAACATCATGGCAAGAAAGAAAAAAAGAATCAGAGAGAACTTTGTCATTTACAGCCTTTGGTGTGTTGCTGTGGATGGTCGTGTCATCAGCATAGATGTCAAGGAATGATTTAAGTATGTTTATTTTCCTTTATTTATTTATTGAAGTTTCCAGTACACTTCTCGCATGTTTCGTCATTTCAAAACACACAACACGCAGATTTTTAAATACTAGTTCTTTTCTTCAATTTAACATCATGGCAAGAAAGAAAAAAAAGATTTTTTTTTTAATTCTGAGGAAGGAATATAACTCCGAAATATTAATTTCAAACAAATAAATATGTGTTTAATTTTCAAAATATTTCCCTGCAATTTGGCTTTCAAACGTATCACATACGTATTTTATTATAAATTTATAGACTTACTCATTTAATTTATTATTAAAAAAACAATAAAATATATTTGTAAATCACTTTAAGCGACTGGCTTTCGTTCACTTCCAGTTTCATTGCCGAAGACATTATCTTCTCTTCGTTGCGATAATCCGCACCAGGTGGCGTTTGCTGCCGGCTTAAACCAGATAACTTTCTTGTGTATTTTCTTTTTTAATCTATGTATTTATTTATTTGTCTGTCTGTCAGTATTCTGAGATAATAATTCAGTTCGCATTTTATTTGTATGATTTATTTGTTTGTTTTTATTTGTTATGAATTTATTTTATCAACGGCCGAGTTATAGTGGAAGTGGAATTGTAATTTCTTTGATTAGGAAAAAGGTCAACAACAAAAAAGAGAACCGTATTATCTTTTGAAGGTCGGAAATTTCTTTAAAAGGCTGGAAGGTTATTGTCAATTAACGAATTGATTATTTTATTTATAACGGAGCAAGGAGATCTTTATACAAGGCCTAGCAAACGCGTTACATGATAAGCCTAAACTTGATGGTCTGACATGGTAATCTTTTATGTAACTCTTACCTGTCTGTTTTAATATATGTATGTATGTATGTATGTATGTATGTGTCAGGTCATGTCATATGCTACTGGTACCATGTAACCCAGTACTACCTGCCTCATGGTTCGGTCACCAGCGACTAAACTGGTTCCCCCACCAGACTTGTTTGGTGAGGAGGGCGGCTAGTCTCCCTGAAGGATTAAAACCAAGACCTTCCAAAGGGCGAATGAACTCTTTTTCTGGGTCAACGGCCAACTAGCACCGTGTATATTTGTGTGTGTATATGTGTATTGGGGTGGAGAGGGATCCCATAAGCCGTGGTGAAGGCAACCTTTCTAGGAGAAGCAAATCTCTGATTTAAAAAAAACATAAAGCGGAAGACCAGTACCCGCATTAAGCTGGTCTGCAGTTTAATTTGTTGCTGGCTATCTTGCTCTTGCTTGTTGCTGGATCTCAACATTTTGAACCGAGCGAGAGACTTAGCTGTCGTACAAAGCTAAGACAGTAACATAATCTTTGTATAGATACTCCCTCGAACATTTGGGCTCATGGATTTTAAATATCTGAGGGAGTGGAACTCGTCTGAAAAAACGTTGCAATCATCATCATCAACATGTATGTATGTATTATTGTATTATTGTATTATATATGTATGTATGTATGTATGTATGTATGTATGTATGTATGTATGTATATATGTCACGCTAAAACTTTTCTCAGCGCCATCGGATTGGTCGAAACCAGTATCGTCTGATGGCTTGGTTGAACAATATGTGAAAATTAGAACAACGGTCACTTATTACCTACAGAAAACGACTTTCTGGCGAGAGAGGGTAGCAAATAATCGCATGACAATTTAACCGAACACGCATGCGAAGAAAACGTTCTTTCTTGAATTGGTTTAAATAGAAAAAAAATTGGCTCAGACGATCGTAGTGTAGTGGTTATATTGACAGCGTATATATATATATATATATATATATATATATATATATATATATATATATATATACATATATATATATACATATATATACATATATACATATACATATATATATATATATACATATATATACATATATATAGATATATATACATATATATATACATATATATATACATATATATATATAGATATGTATATGTATGTATATATATATGTATATATATACATATATATATACATACATATATATACATACATATATATACATATATATGTATATATATATATATATATGTATGTGTATATATATGTATGTATATATATGTATGTATATATATATGTATGTGTATATATATATATGTATATATATGTATGTATATATATGTATGTGTATATATATGTATATATATGTATGTATATATATGTATATATATGTGTGTATATATATGTATGTATATATATGTATGTATATATATATGTATGTATATATATATGTATGTATGTATGTGACCTGACATGTGCTACTGGTACCATGTAACCCAGTACTACCTGCCTCATGGTCGGGTCACCAGCGACTAAACTGGTTCCCCCACCAGACTTGTTTGGTGAGGAGGGCGGCTAGTCTCCCTGAAGGATTAAAAACAAGACCTTCCAAAGGGCGAATGAACTCTTTTTCTGGGTCAACGGCCAACTAGCACCGTGTATATTTGTGTGTGTATATGTGTATTGGGGTGGAGAAGGCTCCCGTAAGCCGTGGTGAAGGCAACCTTTCTAGGAGAAGCAAATCTCTGATTTAAATAACCATAAAGCGGAAGACCAGTACCCGCATTAAGCTGGTCTGCAGTTTAATTTGTTGCTGGCTATCTTGCTCTTGCTTGTTGCTGGATCTCAACATTTTGAACCGAGAGAGAGACTTAGCTGTCGTACAAAGCTAAGACTCTGTAACATCATCTTTGTATAGATACTCCCTCAGGTATTTGGGCTCATGGATTTTAAATATGTGAGGGAGTAGCACTCGTCTGACAAGACGTTGCAATCATCAATCATCATGTATGTATGTATGTGTCAGGTCATGTCATATGCTACTGGTACCATGTAACCCAGTACTACCTGCCTTATAGTTGGGTCACCGGCGACTTAACTGGTTTCCCCACCAGACTTGTTTGGTGAGGAGAGTTGCTAGTCTCCTTGAAGGATTAAAAACAAGACCTTCCAAAGGACGAATGAACCCTTTTTCGGAGTCAACGCCCAACTAGCACCGTGCGTGTTTGTGTGTATGTATGTGTGTGTTGGGGTGGAGAGGGCTCCCATAAGCCGTGATGAAGGCTACCTTTCTAGGAGAAGCAAATCTCTGATTAAAAAAAAATATAAAGCGGGAGACCAGTACCCCCATTAAGCTGGTCTGCAGTTTAACTTGTTGCTGGTTATCTTGCAGTTGCTTGTTGCTGGATCTCAACATTTTGAACCGAGAGAGAGACTTAGATGTCGTACAAAGCTAAGAATCTGCAACATCATCTGTGTATAGATACTCCCTCAGGCATTTGTCTATTAAAATGGTCCTGTGGCGATGGAAGTCATTTTTGGGCTCATGGACTTTAAGTGTCTGAGGGAGTGACACTCGTCTGACAAGACGTTGTAATCATCATGTATGTATGTAAGTCAAGGCTGGGGACCCAGAGGGTCAATTATACAGTCCGCACTTATCATTTTTTTTAAAACAATTATAGAGGCGGATCAAATGTGGTATAAGTTGTTTAAACAGTTACATTAAATTTAGCTTTAATTTGCGGTCTTTGAAAAATGACCAGTGCGGACTTTCTTTTTGGCGGCACTGTAGATATTATTTGTTTCCTTTTAATTTTTTCAGTTCAAATTTGCTTTTTTTTTAATGCGTTAATTTCTCCCGTTTTTCACCGTCAACACGAAAACGAGGCTAGAAGTACGGAGCCAAAAGGTCTACATTCACAAGCCTAAACACAAGTCTAAGATTTGCGTTGTGAACACAACATCCCGCGCTATTTCTACGCCGTATTATCGAGCACTGAAAAAAAGGTCGGAAGTGATATCGGCCGAAACAGTATCAAATAAACATCCGATACTCAATTCTACAGTTAAATGCATTCGCAAAAAATACAAACGAATTTCGAACTAGAGGGGTTAACATATTGACCCCATCCATTTATATGACGGCTTTTCCAATTAGGTCGTTTTCTTCGCTCGGCATTTTAATTTCTTCCCTTTGCATCATCCGATTTTATCTTTGTGGTCGATAGCTGACCTTCATCCGTCCCCTCGCTTTTTCGTTTATAACAATATCTTGCTTGCTTCGATCTACAAACGCCGTCAATCAGGAATGTTTTTCGCTGCCTTGTTTTTTTTATTTTTTTATTTTATTATTATTATTATTATTATTATTATTATTATTATTATTATTATTATTATTATGTTTTTGTTGATGATGATGATGATGAAGAAGAAGAAGAAGAAATTCCTCCACACAAGTCGGAAAGCCAAAAAAACAATATATATATATATATATATATATATATATATATATATATAGTCATCCACATACAGTACTGTTTCGCTATATATATATATATATATATATATATATATATATATATATATATATATATATATAATATATATAGTATATATATATAGTATATAGTATATATATATATATATATATATATATATATATATATATATATATATATATATATATATATATATATATATATATATATAGACTTCCATATTAGAAACTTTTTAAAAAAAAACCCAAAAAAAAACAGCATTTACTATACAGGATGGAACGATAAAATTGTCGCCCCAGAAAAGACATGATTCCATTTCTGTTTGATGAAAATCGTTTGTTCTTATTTTATTTTATTTTATTTTATTTTATTTTTTACAGACCATCTACTAGTTGGCCAGCTGTGTACAAATCCCAAGCACGATAGGAGCCTTCTATCATGTCTGA
>NC_136525.1:50250409-50282909 GCF_053919585.1 Euprymna scolopes
TAATATATATATATATATATATATATATATATATATATATGTGTGTGTGTGTGTGTGTGTGTGTGTGTGTGTGTGTGTGTGTGTGTGTGTGTGTGTGTGTGTGTGTATTAATGGTGGGACGATTAATCGGAATCGGAAGTCGACAAATTCGTGGTTATCGGAATCGAAAAAAAATGAAGCCTATTCTTCCGATGCCAAAAACTTTCTTTTAATTATATTTTTTTTATTTGATTTTGTTTAAACCAAAATCTTTCATGCCTGGTAATAATGATAAAATAATAAATATTTATTGATTTCAAAATACCAGTAAAGCTAAAATCGATAGATCATCCTCCACAATTGTAATTTTTACGTTTAGAAAAATATATGCATATTTAACATGAGTTTTTTTTGTTTGTTTTTTTACGGAAATCGGAGAAAATAACAACTCCTATAGTTAAATATTTACAGATTTATAAATAATCGGAATCGGAATCGATAATTGTATCGGAATCGGAATTTAGTAGGAAATCGATAACTTTATCAGAATCGGGAAAAATGTTGTAATCGTCACATTACTAGTATATATATATATATATATATATATATATATATATATATATATATATATATATACGAAAGTATAGATTTATATATATAAATAAAATATATATACGAAAGTATAGATTTATACGTAAACTTTAAGTATTTACTTCAAAAGTGCTCAACACGTAGGTAGAGCTAGTTAGTAAGTTATAAAATGCATATGGCGATTAAGCTACACTGAATATTCCGCGTTTCATCCACTCTAGGACTCTTCAGGCATATGCTAAAGCCTGGAGAGTTCTAGAGTGGATGAAACGCGGAATATTCAGTGTAGCTTAATCGCAATATATATTTTATAACTTTCTCTCTCTCTCTCTCTCTCTCTCTATATATATATATATATATATATATATATATATATATATATATATATATATATTAAGCCGTAAGAATCCTAGTGGAATATTCAGTGTAGCTTAATCGCCATATTCATGTTATAATTTACACTATATATATATATATATATATATATATATATATATATATATATATATATATATATATATATATATATAGTATAAAGCTGAACGTCTGTGTGTGAGTCTGGTCACGAATAGGCTCCTATATGGTTGATTATTATAGAAAACTGATCACATATAATGATAGAAGATGTATTGAGACACAGGAATGGGCAGGTTTGATCTGGCATAACGATGATTCATTAAAATTTTGGTACGCGCCTGGTCCACAAAGTATGGAAATAAAAAAATTTAAAATTAAAAAAAAAAAATGTTTACAAGTGTTTTTGATATAGATGTACATAATAATACTTTGATAAGTATGTTCTAACTTATATAGGGATGGTTTAATAAAATTCTGAGGTCTGCGTTCGCGCCTGGCCTCCATAGAATGAACATAGGCAAACATTTTAATAACGACTTTTCATATCTATCTGCGTAAGTATACTTTGATAATTATGTTTCAGTTTGAAGAAATATGGTATAATAAAATTATGGGGTGTTCGTTCGCGCCTGACCACCATAGAATGAAAATATGTCACAAAGTTTAACAAGGTTTTTTTTAATATAGATTCACAGAACATTGTGATAAGTATTTCAGTGTGAACAGGTATGGTATAATAAATTATGGGGTTTATCTATTTTATTTTTACTTTCATCATATTTTGCTTTGGTTTTGATACCCCCAAATTCGAAGCTATCTATTTACAACCCTTTCTTTTAATAACCTATCATACTTTCATAAATTAGAGTCCATTTTCTGTAGGCTGTTTTTGAACCCAGTCAACGACGATTGCGTTTGCTAGTATATATATATATATATATATATATATATATATATATATATATATATATATATATATGATTGCAGCAAATTCGTTTTCGGACATTACGTCACTCGATATAGCACAAAAAAGGTATACAGAAACACGAAAACGTTCAGTGATGGACCGCACGTAGGTGGCTTTTAAGCCCTGCCAAACTCTGGCATTCCTTGGCGCACATTGTACAGACATTTTCTGTAGGCTGTTTTTGAACCCAGTTAACGGCGGGTACTTTTGCTAGTATATATATATATATATATATATATATATATATATATATATATATATATATATATATATGGTAATAGTCAGCTAACGTACTACCTAGCTTTCGGTGCGTTCGCGAGAGAAAACGATGACAAGGTATATCAGTTCGTTCAGTTTTATTGTTCTTTAGTATTTCTATTGTGAAACGATTTATTGAAATAAAAAGGAGAAAAGGACATTATTGAAAAATATACATTATTCATTTACAAACAAAAGAGCGCAACAAAAAAAAAAAAACTAAAACAAATATATATAATTCTTAATTAAAATACGACCGAAAAGAGGTTCCAATATTTATTGAATACAAGCTTGTGTGCCCGGCGTTGCCCTGGTGGTTGGAAGTGTTTGTTGAGCAAATAAACAAAAACAAAAAACCTGACGTTGTTGCCGTTGCGTCAATCGCCAAACTGAAAGTGGCGAAGATTTAAATTAAGGCTAGTTAATCGACAAGAGGGGATGACTTCCGAAAATAGTTGCACAAGAAGAAGACACTCCTTGTAGCAAAGTGCCCAGTTGAGGGTGAAGGAATTAATATTTTTAGCTAATTTTTCGATATTTGTCGTCCGAATTATCGTGCTTCCAAAAATATGTCGAAAGTTTTAGGCAGAGATACATACATACATACATACATACATACATACATACATTTAAACACACAGGCGAGATTTATATAATAGACTAGTCTAGGTGCCCGGCGTCATCCAGGTGTTAGGAGGCATGTGTGGAGCAAAAAAAAAGGTAGTAGGCAGGCAGGCTCGAACCCATACCACGAAGGAGGAAAGGAATATGAAAAATGTGACATCTTTGCTGTTGCGTCTATCGCTAACCGGAAATGGCAAAGGTTTTAATTAACGCTAGACAATCGCAAGGAGTGGATGACTTTCGAAAATATCGGCGAAAAAACGACCCCTCCCTGTAGAAAATGCTCAGTTGAAGTGGAATGAATAAATGTTTTTAGCTAAGTCTTCGATATTTGCCGTCCGAAGAGTCGAGCTTCAAATTCCAGGGAGGTGACTGGGTTGCAGTACACAGAACAGTTCCTGATGGTTCGCTGTTCCACACCAGTCCTGGAAGGAGACTGGTTTGTAGTAGACAGAACAGTTTTCGGATGGTTAGTTTTTCTATACAAGTCCTGGGAGCTGACTGTGATTCAGTACACAGAACAGGTTCCGATATCGTGAATATCCCTCGCTTCTGTCAATAGTTTTAGGCAGAAATGCATACATACATACATACATACATACATACATACATTCTCTTCTTCAGTAGTCCGTCGCTGACGACGATGACGTTGCACCATGCCTAACAGTCCCAGATAGATTACGCCTGATGGACTCGTTGGTGACTGTGGAGTCCAATTCGTGAATTGCATACACGGCCGCAGGCAGCACAGGGGAAGATGCCGTCTGCCCGCTGCACCGCGTGCCTTTGGTGTCTTCTTCGATCTGCTCGGTCGTTATAGGTGGAGGTGAAAGTTTCTATGCCCTCTTGGCAGATGTTTCGCCATTTTCTCCGATCAACAGCAGCATGTTCGATGGCGTTGGATTCTATGCCACATTTTTTCAATGACGTTTTTAGTTGGTCCTTGAAACGTTTACGTGGACCCCCAGGGTTGCGTCTGCCCTCTGCAAGTTCCCCGTAGAGGACCTTGCGTGGGAGCCTTTCTGCTGGCATCCGGATCGTGTGACCAAGCCACCTAAGTTGTCTATGAGTTAGAATTATGTCAAGTGAGTCCATTTGAGTGCGCCTGCGTATCTCATTGTGTGGCACCCTGTGCCACCATTTTTAACCTAGTATACGCTGTAAGCAGTTGGTATGAAATGCTTCTAGCTTTTTCAGGTGGCGTCTATAAGGCACCCATGACTCGCTGCCATACAAGAGGATGGAGAGACAGATTGCTCTGTAGACAGAAACCTTGGTGGTGGTGGTGAGGTTACGGTTCATAAAAACGCTATGCGAGAGTTTACCAAAGGCTGCAGCAGCCAGACCAATGCGCCGTTGGACCTCACTTGTTTGGTCACAGAAGTCAGTGAGCACTGAGCCAAGATAAGTAAACTCTTGAGTGTTTTTTCAGTGGCTGTTGGTTGATTGTGAACATTGGGGGCTCCTGACGATGTTCACATATGTTAAGTGCCTCTGTTTTGTTGATGTTGATGGCTAGACCAGCTCGGGAGTAAATGTTGGAGATAGTGTTGATGGTGCGCTGAAGACCCTCTTCAGATGAGCTCACCAGAGCTGTGTCGTCAGCGTATTGCAATTCGTAGATTGCTTCTTCTGTCACACGTGATCTGGCATGGAGGCGACGCAGGTTGAAGAGGTTGCCATCCAGCCGGTATGAGAGGCGGATCCCATCAGCAGGATAGATTTGCTGTTTGGCAACATTGGAAACCGCAGCAAGAAAAAGATTAAACAAGATGGGCGCAATGACGCATCCCTGCTTCACACCCGATTCTACCAGGAAGGGCTCAGATTTTAGTCCTGAACTGGAGACGCGAGTCATAGATCCATTATGGAAAGCCTTCAGGACACCCAAGAATATTGGTGGGCAGCCAAATTTGACGAGTACCTCCCAGAGCAAAGGACGGTTCACAGTGTCGAAGGCCTTGGCGAGATCTACAAAAACCATATATAGATTTTGGTGTTGCTCGACGCTTTTCTCCTGGAGCTGTCTTGCCACAAAAACCATGTCAATCGTGCTGCGCTCCTGTCTGAAGCCACACTGCGATTCAGGTAAGACTTGATTGACAATGTGTTGGATGATACGAGACAGTAAAATTCTAGTGATAACTTTCCCTGAGGTTGACAGGAGGGAAATGCCTCGACTATTGCCACAAATATTTCTGTCACCTTTCTTTTTATATATGCTGATGATATCTGCATCCTTCCATTGTTGTGGGCAGCAGCCTGACTCCCAGACATCTTGGATGATGTTATGGAGACAAGTGGTAATGGCATCTCCACCATGTTTAAGAAGCTCAGCTGGTATGCCATCAGGGCCAGTGGCTTTATTATTCTTGATGTTGTTAACTGCACGGCTCACTTCATGGATAGTTGGTATTACATCCAGTTCTTGAATTACAGGAAGGTCAGGAAGATGGTCAAGAAAAGTAGGGTCGATAGGGTTCTGCCTGTTCAGTAAGTCTTGGTAGTGTTCAGCCCACCGATTGAGTATGGCAGTCTTCTCAGTATAGAGTATGGAGCCATCAGCACTACGGACTGGGCAGGGGCTATTGTTCTTTGGCCCATAGGCTGTCTTAAGGGCATTATAAAATTGATGTTGGTCCCCCATATCAGCTAAACCTTGGATCTCAGTTGCAAGACTGGTCCCCCATTCACTTTTCACTCTTCGGGTTTCCTGTTGGACTTTTGACCGAAGCTCGGCTAGCTTGGCACGTGATGCTGGAGTTGGATTTGAAGTCACTGCTTGCTGTTGCCGGTTTTTTTCTTCAATTAGTTGATGGATTCCATCAGACTTCTCTTCAAACCAGTCTCTATGTTTTCTTCTTGAGAATCCCAAAATCTTCAAATTCCTAGGAGGTGACTGGGTTGCAGTACACAGAACAGTTCCTGATGGTTCGCTGTTCTACACAAGTCCTGGAAGGAGACTGGTTTGTAGTAGACATAACAGTTTTCGGATGGTTCGTTTTTCTATACAAGTCCTGGGAGCTGACTGTGATTCAGTACAGAGAACAGTTTCCGATATCGTGAATATACCTCGCTTCTGTCAAGAGTTTTAGGCAGAAATGCATACATACATACATATATACATACATACACTTAAACAGACAAGTGAGATTTATATTATAGGTAAAAGAACGATCCGAAAATATTTCTTTATTTTCTCTTGAAGTTTATGGGCTTCTTTTTTTCTGATAAGTTAAGAGCAGAATAAATTCAAAATTTAACATAATAATTACATGACTGACTCTGCGCTACGAAACGGGTGCTGTTAAGAATCGAATATTTCAAAATACTTAAAGAAATAAACGAAAGATAGGAAACATATTTTAATTTGAAATATAGAATTTTGTCATTTATTTGTATATGCTCTATAGTTACATCGAGCTTTTTAATTAAATTATTGCTATAAATATAATCTATACTATCAATGAAATTCTAAATGTCTATTGATTTGTTTATGCGTGTGGATATATACTATAATTCTTTTTTTCCCTGAAAGGTGTGAGCCCCTAGATTGTCCTTATGTATATATGGTTTGTAACGGACAACATCGAGTCACACAAAAAGCCCCAAATAAGAGTTTTGGGGCCGTTTCGTGCAATTGTCGAAAAGGTTACCTGCTCATGTCAACGGAATTTAGCACTGTCTGTATACAGTTGCGGTAACATTTTTTGGCATACGGACAGGACTTGTGGCGCAATGGATAACTTGTCTGAATACGGATCAGAAGATTCCAGGTTCGAACCCTGTCAAGTTCGTATTAATTTTAACCATCATTTTATTAAACGTTCACTCATTATCCTTACCCTTAGGGTATTTTTGTTTTTTCAGTGATTTTGCTTTGTGCATATGAGAATTTCCTATACTCTGAGTTTACAGGATAAGCGTTGATGGTAAGACGATGTTGAGTGTACTTGATGTTGAGTGTACTCGACTTTTGTGTTTTACTCGGCGTTGTGTATGCTGACGCGGCGCAGCCGCTAGTATGAAATATAATTGAATCAGCATATTTCCCCTATATATATATAGTATTATTTAGTGGCTGCTGATAAATCTATTTTCTTTAATTGAAGACTTGGCAACTATCGGTTATTCTGAGTTCAGCTTAATGTGGCAATTCATTATAAAGAGAGTCAAACCAGAGTTGCGCAATCTCAACAACACCTTTTCTAAACCCAAGTTGTTGAATATCAGCGGCACCTGGAGGTTCAGGGCGTCTGGAAATGCCAATATAATATATATAGTTTCCAAATGATCGCCCATCGGGTACTAGCCAGGCTCAACGGTGATTAACTGACGAGAACCTGTGTGTCAACGTAATTATACCGTATATATATATATATATATATATATATATATATATATATATATATATATATATATATATATGCTCCCTACCTTGGGTTGAGCATATTTGGAAGCGATATACAAACTGCCATTAGCATATTACACGACGCTGTTTGTGTAAACAAATCGAGTGGAGGCATTTGGACGATGTTAAAATATCGTTAAATTCATTACCCTCACAGCAGCAGCCGTATAGCGTAATGGTGAGAAGCCTTGACTGTCATTTGGGCGGTCGGGTTTCGATCCTGGATTGAGGCAGTTGCCTGTCTATCCGCTCTGATGAGCTGCGAAACAGTACTGTATGTGGATGACTATATATATGCATATATATATATATATATATATATATATATACAAGCAGGAAGACTCGACATTGCCCGAGATTTAATGAGGTCTAAAAATTACTCCATCGCTCTAATATCTTTCTTGTCGTTGAAATCGTTTCTAGCGGTTTGTGTATGTGTTTTATAGCTTTTGAAATCGTTGAATATTATCTAATCAAGACTTTATTCCACATTAATAAATAAATAAGTCTGCTTACTATTCGGACCGATCAACGATACAAGATTTTCAGGTTACGCCAGGTCTTTAATTAAACAACGCACATCGAAAAAATAAATTGTAGACCTAGGCTTATAATAACGATGTCAGAGCTAGAAAAAAAATTTAGTCTTTTGGTGTATATATATAGAGTCCGTCTGTCTGTGTATCTGTGTGTCTGTGTGTGTACATTTCCCTACGCAATAACTCTGTCAATTTAAAGTCTACAGACTGGAAATTTGATATACAGGATCCTGAGATTTGGGAAAATTGTTGCCAGAAATTTGGCGATTAAGGGGTCAAAGTTCAACGATTTGACCTTTGAGAACTCTACCACACTCCTCCGACAATTTTCGGTCTAAACACTTGAAGTTTTAGATACAGGTTCATTGGACATAAATCTAACTTAATAACTTGATTCGAGCCCAAAACAATAAATGTTAAGGGGTCATAATAGAGATCAAATTTAAAAAAATTGACCACTTTTATTTTTTTGCGCAATATACATCTCCAAATAGTCGGGCACCCATGCTAGTATATATATATATATATATATATATATATATATATATAGTGGTTTTGTTTTGATTTTTTTAAACGACATTAATTTGTATGTCTCCGCCTCGGAGAACCGGTGTTTTTCTTAGAAAGTCGCCCATTTTTCATTTGGACGTATTATGTATTCATTATTTTTAAAAACACTTATCTACGGACACGCGTTTTTCGGAGCCCTACTCCTCATCAGCGTAGCTTGACTGTTGGTAGGATTCGAACCTTGGACCTTATGTATTTAAGTCCAGCGCACTAATCCACTCCACTATGATGCCATAGACGATTTACTGCTTCGTTTTTATCGTTCTTTTGTTTAAGTGGTTTTGTTTTGATTCTTTTAAAAGACCGGTGTTTTTTCAGAAAGTCACCCATTTTTTATTTGGACGTATTATTTATTTATTCATTTATTATTTTTAAAGAAGAATATATATATATATATGTGTGTGTGTGTGTGTGTGTGTGTGTGTACATACACACACACTTATATATATATATATATATATATATATATATATATATATATATATATATATATATATTACATTTTCACCCCAAACAAGGAACGTTGCCACTTTGATGTAGAGGTCTACTATCCGGGACCAAAGTTGCAGGGATACTATATAGGGAGTTAAGCAACAAGATATCTGTTCACATTACACTTGAACTTCTGCATGTCAGTACAGTTAGGGAGGCAGGAAACTGGAAGAGAGTTCCAAAGTCCTGCAGTTCTGAGGAAAAAGCTATTTTAGTAAAAGGCTTTCTTACATCTAGGGATCTCAACTGTGCAGGGTGGGACTTCCCTGCTTGTCGGGTTTGTCAGGGAGTATTTTCGTCGAGGGGGTACAAGGGCTTGTAGTTCGTCAGAGCATCCACCATTAAAATACTCGTAAAACAGGAAAAGGGATGCAACATCACGTCGGTGGGACACGGGCTGAGATTTAGATGGCAGTTCGGGACCTATTAGGTTGGTGACTCTCTTTTGGCCCCTGTCCAGGAGAGAGTGACTAATAGCAGATGCACTTGCCCAGATGTGACAGCAGTACTCCTTAACTTTCTGCATCTTTCCAGATGATCACATTGAGTTCTCCCAATCTTGTTGCCCATGCAATCTCAGATGACTCTGCACTCCCGCCACAGATTTGTACATCTTGAAGCAGATGTGACATACAAATTGAACAATTTCTACTGAGTTGACTTCCTCTGGAGGTTGAAGGTTATTCCTATAAACAATCACATGTTTTCTCAAGCCAGCAGTAGACTTGAAAACTTCACTGCATGTTAAACAGATCGTTTGGTTCAAACTAATGAGTGTAAAGTTGACTTGAACAGGAGTTTTGTGCGACTTAAAGTGGTTGACGTAGCCAGCTTTTGACAAAAGCACTTGTTCACAAGTGTCGCATTTCCAGCTCTGTGTGTCATAGTTAAGAGTATCAATTAAACCTTTGTGAATCTCTCGCTTCATATTGCTGTGGGCCTGCTTTCTTTTCTCTAGAGCATCACAACTTTCACGTACAAGCTTTCGCCACTTCGGCCTTTGCAGAGTAAGTTCTTTCCGTGTGTCGATGTCAATTTGTAAGATTTTCAAATTATTCTTTGTAGAGTCCCTGAACCTCTTCCTAGGCTTGTGTTTAGGGCGCTTGCCATTTTCCAGCTCCTCGTAAAAAATTTGTTTTGGCAGCCAACAATCTTACATTCAAACCAGGTGGCCCACCCAAGCACGTGAGATCTGTTTACAAGGGTCACTACACTAGAACAACATGCTCTCACAAGGACTTCAGTATCGGGTACTTGTGCTTGCCACTTGATGTTTAAGATACGTCTCAAGCATTTTTGGTGATTTTTTTGTAAATGCGGATCTTAGTCTTCTCTGTGATACCACGATCAGACCATACTATATTCTCCAACCTTCCAAAAGCTACAGATGCCTTCTGAATTCGTCTGAGGATTTCAGTGTCGAGACAGCCATCCCTCGACAGAGAACTAACAAGGTACACAAATGAATTAACTATTCCTAGTCTAGTACCACAGACCATGATGTTCGGCCCTACATATGACTGGCCCGGTGCAGGAGTAAACATCACCTTAGTTTTAGACGGACTGATCATCAGACAAAAGGCAGTACAGGAGTCAGCAAAGTTATCCATTATATACTGCATATCAGTCTCAGTGTGCGACAAAAAAGCAGCATTGCCTACATACAGTAACTCCTTGACCAAGACACGAAGCAGCTTGGATCTGGCATTAAATCTTCTAAGATTAAAAATGCGACCTGTGGTTCGAAACTTTAACATTACACCTCTATCGCAATCTCGAAACGCATGAGCAAGTAGAGCAGCAAAATATAGAGAGAAAAGAGTAGGGGCAGGAATATCACCTTGTTTGACACCATTGTCAACTGGTATTTCATCAAACAATTTTCCGTTAAAGGAGACTCGAGCTTTTATGCCCCTGTGCAGTTCCTTGAATATTTTAACAAAGATTGGAGAACACCCTACTTTATCTAAGATCAACCAGAGAGCATCCCTGTTGACGGTGTCAAATGCTTTGGTTAGATCCACAAACACTTGATACAGCGGTATCTGTTGGTCAATGCATTTCTCCTGGACTTGCCGGGCTGAAAATTCATATCCATAGTTCCTCTGCCAGACCTAAAACCACTTTGTGACTCTAGAATAGCATTAGGACAAACATCCTCCAGTAACCTGTTTAATAGAAGTCGTGCAAGAACTTTCCCAACAGCTTCCAAAAAAAAAGCGTAATCCCACGGTAGTGGTCACAAACATTCTTCTGTCCCTTTCCTTTAAACAGGGTCACCAAGACAATCAATCCAATCCTGTGGAACAGGAGCATCTTCCCAGATTTCCTCAACAAAACTAAGGAATATTGACACCTCCAATCTTAAAAGTTCTACCGAAACACCATCCAAACCAGGTGCCTTGTCACTGCTGACTTGTGCGATAGTCAACTGCAACTCAGACAGACTAGGCAAACAATCCATTTTGAATATGATATTATTGTGGTAGGCTATCAATTGCATCGCCATCTACTGCTGAGGGATTGTGAAACACACCAGTAAAGTACTCTTGCTATATTTTCAAGATATTTTCTGGATCCTTAATGAAAACAAAACCATCTTTCGACATCAGGGGAGATATTGCAGAGGTAGGAGGACCAAATATTTGGTGCAAGAGTCCATTAAATTCCTTAGAATTCTTTGTATCAAATGCCTTTTGGATCTGCTCCGTTATATTCATCCACCATTGGTTTTTCATTTTTCTTAGCTCACGTTGCAATGTTGCTTTGACCTCTTTGTATTGTCGCAAATTAGTTGTATGATCAGAATGATCTTCATGAAGTAAAGATTCATAAATTGTCTGTTTATTCATCAGCAACTGATTAATTTCAAGATTGTTGTCGTCAAACCAGTCCTTATTCTTAACCCTCTTGAAGCCAAGAACTTCAACACCAGCAGAATAAACCTGAGTCTTAAAATTCACCTATGTATCATCAAATGAAAATTATCAAGCTTTTCCGCCATACTCTTTTGAACTTCAGGCAACTTTAACTTGGCGACATCAACACTGCTAGGCACCTTAACGAACTTTCTTACGAATTCGTAGATTAAACTTTCCTCTCACCAACTTGTGATCGGTGTCAAATTTAGCACTGCGCATGACATTAACAGCATATGCATCTCAAAGGTCGCGTGCATTTATAAGCTATATTCAACATCCAATGAATGCTTTGACGATAATTACGGTTGTCAAAAGGCGGACAATTAGAAGATACATCTGCCTTACTTAAAAAATGCTGGGTTTATTTATGGTGTATTTTATATTAAAAAAACACCCAATATATTTGCTGATGAGGAGACTTTGTTTAAAAAAAAAACTATATGTTAAAATTATTGTCCACGACTTAATGTCTATCGCAATAAAAACATCGTTTCCGAAACGATCGTACAAATTATTGCCTTTGTTGTGTTCCTTCTTATGAAACAGATTTTTTAATTTTTAATTTTAATTTGAATTATAAATTATCAATCACATTACTAGATATTAAAGTATCTCTAGGATATATATGCCTATCGAGCTTATTATATATCTGTATTACAACGAGCACTGTTCTTTTCTTGTATTTTAATTAAATTAGTAATTTTACTATCACATTAAAATACACTCTGCTCTTTAGACTACTGTTCTAGCCCCCTTTATATCATATATATATATATATTATAAAAAATCCGAAATAAGGGCGCAATATTTATATATTTATTTACAGATGGTTTAGATGAGATGTCATCGGTACAGTCGGTTGCAAACGCGATATAAGAGAATCGTTTCAGGCCTCCATATCAACATTTCTTTTGCAGATGTATTTCCTCAAAATCGGTTACAAACATGAGATAAATTGGCTGAAGAGAGTTTGATATGGGAACCAAAATCGCTTCCCGATTGTCAGGTTTTAAACTGACGCTACCAATGATTTTTCTCATATAAACTTTCTGACATTATACATATATATATATATATATATATATATATATATATATTTGAATAAAATAGGCGGAAGTTTTTCAAGAGCTCTTTCGGCTATCATCTCATCAGGAGCAAATCTATAGCGTAAAAAAACAATATTATGTCGAAAATAAAGATATTGGCAGAACGAGGGGAAGAAAAAAAAACATGTTTATGTTGGGCGAATATCCTTGCATCTTTTGACTCGTATAAACCAGCATGTTCCGTCGAAGATCAGACAAGGGAGGATGAGGTCTGGTAGTCTCCCTCCTCCTGCAGCCTTGGACTCCGCTATTGGCCAGCATTTGGTTGACAACCCGTGCTGTGCCGATAGATAGAAAATAGAATGGTTCGTAGTGCTACATAGAGCGGACTCCAGAAACCATTTAAAGATTTTGGAGTCTGTCTCTATTGCGGTCCGTCAACCTTCTTTGTGCCGGAAAAAGGAAACAGTAAACGCATTGTTTCTCTTTGGGGAACTTTGAATCTTTTCTCCCGTTTTTTTTTTCTTCCCTCGTTGTGCCAATATTTAAACGTTTTTAAACGTTAATAAATTTATTATAGTGTCCCCGTACTTTTGGCACATTCAATAAGTTCCCCATTAGAACTCTTTATTTTCGACATAATATTATTTTGTACGCTATCGATTTTCTCCTGATGAGATGATAGCCGAAAGAGCTCTTGAGAAACTTCCGCCTATTTTATTCAAAACTGTGTATAAATTCTGTACCTCCAAACACACACACACACACACACATATATATATATGCCACAAAAGATAACTTGGGAAACATTTTTGGTCCCCCGACAAAAGGAGGGTGGACCTGTAAATTCGCCCTTGTCCATTTGTCTGTCCGAACTTTTCTCAATGTCTTGGAATTTTTGAAAATTTTGCATAAACAAAATATGAGTAAAAAAGTAACGGAACGGATATTCCGGGAAAACTTCGGTTGCCTCCCCCTATTGGGGTGCCTTTCGGTTTAAAATGGCTAAAATTGACACTTTTGTGCTTATTAAAAAAATTGATGCATTGTATTTTTATAAAACTTTCTGAAAAGTTGTAACTAACTGATTTCTATATAATTTTGTTTGTCTATATTTCGCGAGGGCTCTTTTAGGGCAAAAAGAACCCCACTCTATTTTGGGGACTATTTTACCATATTTGTCGAAAATGTTCTGTGCATGTCTATTTAGTAGTTTTGCACGGTGCGGAACTCAAATTTATATATGTTAAGGCCTTGGGGACTTTTGAATAAAAATGGGAGGGGGCAAATAATAGACTAAGTCATTTCATTTTTTTTTTTTTTTTTGTATAGCGCAGAACTCAAATCTATATATGTTAAGGCCAGGATTTGACGTCCACTAGGGACTTTTGGGTCTAAATGAGGGGAGTTGCGCAAATGCTGAACTTAGTCATTTTTTATGCCGCGTTAACTATGCGCTCACGGGGGACCACGCATGCTTCACTTGTTTAATATTAGAGGAAGGTTTACCTAAGTTTAACAGAAACATCTATTTACTGATTACTAAATCACAGCCTGTCAAAACGTATCGGTATTGAGTCTAAACTGATACACAAATAAACATTCAAATATCTCATTTATAATTAGTGCACGGATTATTACCCTGAAACTTGTGTCTTCGAGAACACCCTGTAGATGAACCGGAACCGAAATGCGTTTGGTTTTTCATTTCGATTTAGTGCTAAAACATTGATCTTCATATTTTTGCGGGTTCTAATACGCTGGCCAGACACACGCTTGCAAAGGCACAAATGTCAGACTATTATCTTTCTACGATGTCGGTTCCTTTCATAAGCGAGTTATCGGCATACTGATTCCCCCAGAGATCGAGACGTTCGCAGCCTTTATCTCTTATGGAACGTGTAAAAATGATAAACACAGCGAAATTACAAACAACACCAAACAGCTACGTTAAAGCAGACACACGATACATCTATATATATATATATATAAATATATATATATATATATATATATATATATATGACTACTTAATTTACCCACATAAAATAAATATACGAAAGTATAGATTTATGCGTAAACTTTAAGTATTTACTTCAAAAGTGCTCAAACGTAGGTAGAGCTAGTTAGTAAGTTATAAAATGTATGTGGCGATTAAGCTACACTGAATATTCCGCGTTTCATCCACTCTAGGACTCTTCAGGCTTATGCGCATAAGCCTGAAGAGTCCTAGAGTAGATGAAACGCGGAATATTTAGTGTAGCTTAATCGTCATATACATAACTTACTATATATATATATATATATATATATATATATATATATATATATATATATATATATGCCAATCTTCCAAACAGACAATTATTTTTATTTACTTACACAGGAAAAAAACTTCATCACCAGATTCACTCCTGAACTGAACAGAACCTAATACATCACACAAAAACATGAAATGCAAGGTACACTCGCATGCACACCCATACACATACACATATACACACCCACACATAAATCAGAACCGACACATTAAAACACACTCACGTGCGCGCATACAACCGCACACAGACATAACACCCCTATCTCTAATACAACACATTGAACAATACCAACCCTACTTAACCTCGAAACCAACAACACTAGGAGACACCTAGAACCATAGTATAATATCTGTTCTAACACCTCGCTCCCTCCTCAGTCAGGGGAGGAGAACCCCCTCATGACTGAAACGACTATCTTCCCTTCTATCATCCCCCTCCCATACCTACACCCCCTCCAATGCCACCCCTCTGAGGAACAAAATCTTCCCCACACTAGGAACCGATCCTGGGTCTGGGTCTGGACATACCCACATGGGGAGACAAATAAATAGAAACATTAAAAAATCCCCTATTTTAAATACACCCCTCTTTCTAAACAAACATAATATAAGACTAAAACGAAAAATCACAATACTAAAATCCAAGAATCCAGAAAATAAATATCAAAATTGAATGAAAGCACCCCTGCCCTTACTTCAGGAGAGCCAGCCCCCTCCCCACACATACACATTAGTAACGACCTCGGACCACAGCCGTCTTCCTAAGGAAGCAAATAACCCCAAAATGTTATAAAACCATATACACATTCCCAAACCAATAAAAGCAAACACACACACGCACACACACGCGCACACACACACATAAACACACACGTACACGCACACACACACATACACACACCCTACCCCACCCTAAAGGAAAAGGAAAAACATTAGCAGAAAGAGATAGCGACTGACTACAGCGAGGTCAACGGCTCCCTGGACAAACCAAATAAAAAAGCAATAAAAATTCAGCATACCAATGTATAATGAACACTTACAAGCCTCCATCCCTTGGAAAAACTTCAAACTAACTACGAAAATCGCCATTTTTACACATTTGAAAAAAATTTCTGACGAGGACGCATCACAGACCGTCTGAAACGCGCGTAAACGATTTCAATGACTTAAAAACATTATTACAATGATCCAAACATAATTCTCAATGAAAAACCAAGACACGGAATAATAAAATAATGTTAAAAAATGCACATTGTTGGTGACTACTCCCTTATATATATATATATATATATATATATATATATATATATATATATATATATATATATATATGAACAAACGATTAATAAAACATGTTAAAAGACATCTTGAAAAAGAGTTAAAAACATATTTAATTTTAAAAAAGGAAGCACAAGATAAGTGGATAGTCATTAATCCGCAGAGTTTCGAAGAAATACTCTCCTTCTCATCAGAGGGCAGGAATTAGCAAAATGCAGGATCGGATTTTGCATATAAAGGTATTTAATTTAATCCAATGGGTAAATTCCAAATGGTCCAAAATGATCCAAAAGGCAGTGTTCCTTGGAAAAAATCGCAAATGGAATGAATTCCAAATCATTAAAAGAAAAAGCACTGGAGAGAATATTTAAAACACGTCTGTCAAGGCTGGAGGAATCAAGTAAATTCTGCCTTTTGGATCATTTTTGGAATTTTTTTCAAGATGTCTTTTAACATGTTTTATCAATCATTTGTTCATATTATAAGCTCTATTTCCTTTTCGGTTTTATTGAGCTTTTACATCTGGTTGAGATTACTTTACTATTAAATATTAACTCTTTAATATTCATAATATATTTTAAGTTTACCATTTTGATTACCTTGGTAAACTTATTGTAATTTTTTTTTTTTTATTTTATATATATATATATATATATATATATATATATGATTAGTTTTTTTGGAAAAAGAATTCCAGCAGAGTGCTCAATTAAAAGGAAAATCCAAATTTTAAGAGCGTACTTATATTTTGTGTACAGAAAGTTGTTAGTTGAGACAGGTCATTGGTACCGTCGGTTTCAAGCCCGATAATAAGGCCCGTTTAAGGTATCCTTATCGAGCTGTCAATGCTCACTCTGTAACGCAGAGAAATACTACATCCTCCGGTCCATTCATGACCCAAAAATAAAATGTTTAAATGTAAGGAGTGAAGCTTGGAAAAGTTGCATACATAGAAGGAAGGGTCTCCTAATAAATTGGATCAATGAAAAGAACAACACTTAGATGTTGTTTTTATATATATATATATAAGGAAAAAAAATTGTAAATACATAAATAATTAGTCGGTAAACTTGGATTTTAATCGCAATTATATTATAGATTTTTAATTAATGTCATATATATATATATATATATATATATATTATATTTTATAAATGTAATTTATAATCTATTTCGAATTTAAAACTATAGAAAAATATAATAATGTTAATAAACTAGGGAAATCACTTAGGATAGATAAATACTCACTTCCCCAAACCTTGAAAGATTTGGGTTTTTAAAAAATAATTTTTAAACGTATTTTGAAATTTTTAAACGTGATTCGATATAATTAAAAATATATTTTTTAAAACTTTAAACGTATTTTTGGAAATTTTTAAATTTTCGATATAATTAAACGAATTTTTAAGTTTTTAACCGATACCAATACAGATTTTGAAGTTTTTATACATAAGGAAAGAGATTTTAAAATTAAATGGGGTTCAAATTAAAATCGATTCATATAAAAAAAACATTTTTTCGAAATTAGATCTTAAATTTAAATAATTCAAAGTTGAAAATTAGGTATTACATTACCCGATATATATATATATATATATATATATATATATATATATATATAGATATAGATAGATAAAAAAAAGGGGGGGGATTAAACAAAACGAGATTTGAACGTGGATTCGCGAGGTATATATACTTCACACTTCCGGTTATAAGATAGACGAATATTGGCTGAAGAGAGCTCGATAAGGATACCTTAAACGGGCCTTATTATCGGGCTTGAAACCGACTGTACCAATGACCTGTCTCAACTAACAACTTTCTGTACACAATATATATATATATATATATATATATATATATATATATACACCCATCCTTATTTAAGAAGCTCAATGTAATTACAGAGAATATAGTCTTTATTCCAAATTTCATGATGTTTACTATCTTCCAAATTATTCTTTATATATCTATATATATATATATATATATATATATATATATATATAGAGAGAGAGAGAGAGAGAGATAGATAGATAGATAGATAGATAGATAGATAGAGTGACAGCAAGTCCTTATTCAAGTATTTCACATTTTTCTGGATATCTTTTCTATTCGCCGAGCGGTCTTTTTTATTTCAGCTGGCATGGTGTATAAAATGGCGCCCAAAAGTTACATGAAACAACACCTAACACCCCATGATAGAAATCTACATCGTCCGACGTTCAAAATATCTTTACTAACAATACGATTAACAACTGCATACGACAACTAAAATTACAAGAAGCCGTACTTATAAAAAAAACTACAGCACCTGTTTAACCGGATCTCATTTAACACCAGAACAAATATATTAACAGTATTTAATAACTAACAAGAAACTAAATTAATAAACTATAAAATAAGAAAATCGAAATTAAACAATAAAAATAATTCTTTTAATAATGCCTGTTCTACAAGCACTTTAACGGTGAATGCTCCGACGAACTGCAAGCACTTGTGCCCCCTCGACGTAAATACCCCCCGACAAACCCGAAAAGCAGCAAAATCCCACCCCTTCACAGTTGAGATCCCTAGATGTAAGAGAGCCTTCTACTCTAGTAGTTTCTTCCCCCAGAACCACTAGACTTTGGAATTCCCTTCCGGGTTCCTGATTCCCCAACTGTACTGACATGCAGAAGTTCAAGTGTAACGTGAACCGACATCTTGCTGCCCAACTCCCCGCATAGTATCCCTGTAGCTTATGTCCCTGATAGTAGCCCCCTACATTAAAGTGGCAATGTGCCTTCTTTGGGGATAAAATGTGATAAAATAAAAATCCGTCCTTTACCATCCTGCACCCACCTTTATAGCCAATAAAAAAAAATGTATAAATATATCAAGCCTCACGGGACAAGTAAAAGAAAAAGAAAACAACAACAATCGCTCCTGACGACGATCGGACGCACTGATAGAAAGTGCTTGAGAAGAATATGGCTATTCAGCAGCAAATATGCGGACCTCTGTGCCAATGGTATGGTCTTAATGTGAACATTACTCTATGTTGTCCGAATGCCGGATCTCCGCCTCCCAAAACAGATTTTCTACTCTCAGCTTATTGAGGGAAAGCGTGCCCAGGGTGGCCAAAAGATGAGGTATAAGGACAACATCAAAGCAAATCTAAAGCGGTTTCACATGGACCTTGAGACATGGGATGACGTGGCTGGGAGCATGTTGGCATGGAGGAGTGCTGTCCACGAAGGTGCTGCGCTTTATAGTAGTGACCTAAATCAAGCTGCTGAGGATAAACGCAAGCACAGAAAGGACAGATTATCAACCAGACACACCCAACCCCACCCCACCACCACTACCTTTATCTGCCCAAATTGCACAAGACTAATTGGGTCTAGGATTGGGCTCTATGCTCACCTGAGGACCCACAGAAGCCACAACGGAGGACAGTCTTACTCGGACACGAGTGACCGCCGATGATGGACTCTAAATATACAATTCTGTGTTTTCAATGGGATGCTAAAAAATGAACATTTACGTTGCTTTAAATCTAAATTTATGTGGTGCCAATACCATGGACATTATGTGCATTCCTGTGTTCTCAATGGTATGTTATTTTTTTTTCAATATCTTTCTTTAAATATTGTAATTCTTGGTATGGAGTTGCTAACATTCCCCTACTTTTTATTGAAACCAACCGAGAGTTCTTTTTAGTATCCTCGATGTTCCCTTAAGTGCAATTGCCTGTATCTCTTTTGCTCTTGGTTAACTTGGGATATTAGTTAGGTAGGACTTCAGGTTCTTTTTCATAAGCCCTGTGGCACCTATGATAACTGGTATGATTGAAATCTCCCCAAGATTCCAGTTTCTTTTCATATCATACATGAGAACTTTATATTTGGTATGTTTCTCCCCTTTAGCTCTGTTCAGACCTCCATCAAAAGATACACTTTCTCTGACTTGTTCCATATAACTATGTCAGGTTTCACAGCAGCATTTTCAAGGTAGGTGGCTGTGTTGTATTGTCTCTATAATAAAGGGTTGAGTGCTTGTTGCGTCATCTCTGATAATGGATTAGAAGAGATGACGTGTTATATTATATATTTATGTTGTATCATAAAGGGATTCGTGTGTGAGTGACATGTATTTTCAGAACCTACCTCTGCTTCTTCGATGTTGGACCATCTGGAATTTCTCGTCCTGGAGGGAGACTTGATACCTGTTTTTTGGATGAAGATTCAATCACTCCAAGACAAGGAATTAGTTCTATAGTTTATTTCACTTTCCCAGATGTCCTGCGGAAGGTGGAAAGTGAAATCGACCTGTGTGGGTTCTTCTTCTACACACGTCAGCGTTCGCCTCCCCCCAGTGAAGAGGAGGAGACAACGGGAAGCCATCCGTTGTCTTCTGAGTCCAAATCAAATCTCAACGATTCAGCTAACCTGATCACATGACTCACACGCAATCAAATCAGCTGATCTTTTACTTCCGGTTAACGTGTCTACACAATTACTCACCTCTTCCCCTCTTTCTCTCTCTCTCTCTCTCTCTCTCTCTCTATTCCTTAACAGCTGTAGGGATTCCGAATGTGAATCTCTGTGATGCAGATGGTCTGACCTTATTCCACACATTTCCGCTCTCAATGGTATGATCGAAATGTGCAATCTGTGTTCTCGATGATTGCTGCGCATGTGCACAGTTTATCTACTTGGGGGTCATCACTTATCAAGGCCCGAAGGCAACTCGACGATAATGATTAATAAATGTAAGGCGGTAGTTTAGTAATCCTTTATGGTGTAAATTGGTAGAATTTTATTATTTATGGAGCTTGTTTACCTTGATTTAGAAGGCTACAGTGTTGTATTCAACCGGGAAGCATGCCAGCGGAACAGTGTTCCACAGGCAAACATTTCTGGAAAAGAATCTTTGTTCATGGAATCTGCGTTTAGATTTAGGCACAGGAAAATCGTATATAGTGGTTGTAGCTAGTCGAGTGTTTTTGCGAAAGTTGGGCAAAAGGAGAAGGATAGATAGGAGTTCAGTCGAGCACCTGCCATGAAAAACAAGGATATAGCATCACCCACTAGTTTTCGAAGACAGTTTTGAACTATATGAAAGTGGTTAGTATGAGCCGAGCAGCTCCTGCCCAGATAGGACAAGATTACTCGATTTTCGGGCGTACCTAGCTCACTACCGTATCGTCAGTGGTATGCTGTCAAGGTGCAATACCATGTTCTCAATGGTAGTTGTTCATGGTATGCTGTAAATTCAGTGTTGAGAAATATTAAGTTTATTTGTCTGAACATATACAGTAAAAATCTTGGAGGTGACTGGAATTTTTAGCCGTTATTTTTAGTTTAGCTTCATATGAAAAAATACCGTTTGAAGTTCGAGCTTGTTTTAAAGTCGCGTTTGTTAAAGAATATGAGACGATCGCCAAATTATCCCCCAAACTGTTTCACCGAGTGATTTGAACTATGAGATCGTTTTTCTAATATTATCTAATCTATATTTTATTTAATTTAGAAATCAGTGTCTCTCTCGTGTGTGTGTATGTGTGTGTGTGTGTGTGTTATTTAATTTAGAACTCAGTCTCTCTCCCTCTCTCTCTCTTTCTCTCTCTCGTGTGTGTGTATGTGTGTGTGTGTGTGTGTGTGTGTGTGTGTGTGTGTTGGACCCTGGGGTAAGATGTGTGTGGGGAAAGGATAGGGGAAGTCATACCAGGTTAGAACAACCACAAGATCTCTTTGAGTGGAGGTCGGCGTTGCGGGTTTTCAAAAAAAATGTGTCTGCCAGTCAAGTTTGCCGTTTGAGTTTTCGAGTTGCAGTGAAAGAACGCAAACTGACAAATGCAATAAGGAGGGAACGACGGGCAACTTCCCCATCATCATCACTTACCGCATCCTCCTCCATCCCAAAATCAACTACAGTTCTTTGACTCCACCAAGAAGGAGTCTTTGAATTCAGCGCAATTTGCATTTTCACGAATAAGACTGTTATCTGTTTGTCAGCGTGCCTTTACTTAAAAACAGACATGTTTCACGAATATATATATATATATATATATATATATATATATATATAAGTAAAGCAACATTGAGGCTGGTTAGCACCAGATGGGTGACCATTTCGGAATTCTAGGCGCTGTATATGCTCTCCGCTTATCTCGGCATTTGTTTCCAGTCGTCCTGTACATACACTTCACTTGCCCCTGGTATTTAACAATGTCTCACTCAGGAGAGGTGTGGTTGGGGATTGCGCGCCTTCTACCATGAGAATTTCACGCGCAGGCACCGCCTTGTGAGTATCTCTGCTTTATCCTTATTTTCATGGCAAGTGCTCGTCTGAGCTCCAAGATAAGGTCCCCTCTGTCTTGAGTTAAAAAGAAAAAACACTCGCCTTACTGAAATCACTATCAATAATTTCCCCCACTCTTTATCTGTGCCTAAACCTGTACGAAGATTCCATGAACAAAACTTTTTTCTTGGAACTGTGGAACTCTGTGCGTCTCTCTGTTTTCCAACTGACTACAATATAGTTGTCTTCAAGTCCAACGTAAACAAGTTCTTGATGAGCCATCCCCTTAATTGACCAAATTCCAACTACTAAAGATGACTATGACATGTTCCCCTTGACCATTGTATACACATTAACCATTATTCTTGAGTGGCCCCTTGGCCCTGATATGTAGTAACTCCTTTGTAAAAAAAAAAGGAGAAAGATTATTTTTAAGATCGTTTTTTCTTTTCTTTTTTCGATTTTCGATATTATTGGATGACTTTCTGTGCAAAACATATCTAGGAACACTGCCAAATATATAAATTACCTTTTCGTGAATTTCGCAAAATAGAGTTTCGGTCGTTTCGGAACCTATGGGAAGGAACTAACACACACGCACACAAAGTTTCATATACCAATAAGTTTTAAGCCAAAGAGAATGACTTAAAAAGTAAGCTACAAAATTATCATACTTCATAATTGAGCATTAATATACTGTATAAACAAAACCAAGACTTCAAAAACGGTGATGATAGCAACAGAAAGTGTATTTCATTTTAAGTTACAATTGTTTCCATACGATGCTTCTTTTCCGTTAAGGGAATTTTCTTTAAACAATGTTCTATTATCAGGAGTGTTTTTATTCAAGAAGTCTGAAGAAATGCTGGTTGTGAAAATTTTCAAATGCCATAATGCTTGATATTGTCGAACTGGTATGGAAACAATTGTAACTTAAAATAGTATATATATATATATATATATATATATATATAATATAATATAAAGCTGAACATCAGTGTGTGTGTGTGTGTGTGTGTGTGTGTGTGTGTGGTCACGAATAGGCTCCTATATGGTTGACTATTTTAAAAAAATGATTACATGTAATGATAGAAGATGTATCGAGGATCAGGAATAGGTATATTTGATCTGGCAGAACAATGATTCATAACAATTGTGGGGTCTGCGTTCGGGCCTGGCCCCCAAAGTATGGAAATAAAAAAAAAAAACGTTTGCAAGATTTTATGATATAAATGTACATAAGAATACTTTGATAAGTATATTTCAACTTATATAGGGATAGTATAATAAAATTGTGGGGTCTGCGTTCGGGCCTGGCCCCCAAAGTATGGAAATAAAAAATGAAAAAAAAAAAAACGTTTGCAAGATTTTATGATATAGATGTACATAATAATACTTTGATAAGTATATTTCAACTTATATAGGGATGGTATAATAAAATTGTGGGGTCTGCGTTCGCGCCTGTACTCATTGGAAATATGGCACAAACTTTTATAAAGACGTTTCATATCTATCTGCATAAGTATACTTTGATAATTATGTTTCAGTTTGAAGAAATATGGTATAACATATTATGGGGTTTATCTATTTTATTTTTACTTTCATCATATTTTGCTTTAGTTTGAAGAAATATGGTATAATAAAATTATAGGGTGTTCGTTTGTGCCTGGCCTCCATAGAATGGAAATATGTCACAAAGTTCAACAACTTTTCATATCTATCTGCGTAAGTATACTTTATTAATTGTTTCAGTTTGAAGAAATATGGTATAATAAAATTATGGGGTGTTCGTTCGCGCCTGACAACCATAAAATGTAAATATGTCACAAAGTTCAACAAGGTTTTTTAAAAGGGGTAATGGATCACAATAACACCTTCACTTTAATCTTAATTCACGTTGGCTTTTATTTATTGTTTTGAGTTGAATCATATTGTATCGAATAAATTTCCCTCATAAATTCACGTTCTTATTAAAGTGAAAGCAAAAAAAAAATGTCGTAGCTTTATACAATTCTCAACACAAATTTTGCATAACTCTGTTTTTTTCCTTTCACCACTTGCACGCGGCACTCTTTCGAAAATAGATAAAAGATAAATAATAAAATCTAAGAATGTTACTTGTTATCGTGTCAAAAGACGGGAAAAATCCTGCTAACGTGATTACGTGTCTTTTTAAAAACATTTACTTAAACTTTTTATTTATATATCTGTTTAAGCTTTTTTGTCAGTGTACTAAAAGGTATTCAGTTGATTACAACCCTTTCTGCGTGTTCTTTACATTACAATAGTACAACCCTGAATTCGACGGCGCAATACTACAACTGAAACGAAGCTGTTCTGCTTGAAAAGGGCGCTATTTTATTCTTATTCATATATATTCTTTGCTTTAAAAAACTAAAGTAATTACGTGTTACTTTTTTATATCCCATTTTGTTGGGAAGTAAGTAAAGCTTCATTATTTTTCAAAACTGTTTTTGTTTCTTTGTTTTACGATATTTCGTCGATATTATTTAGTAAAAGTGTTTAGCAGAAAAGCCAACAAACGACTACTCAAAAAAAAATATAAAGGAAATAAATGTTACCATAGTCAATAAAAGTTCAGTTCATGTTTTTTTTGTTTTGAAATAGTTTTTAATGCTCTTTCCTTGAAATAATTTCAGCGAACCGAAATTAAAACGAAATTCAGGCGATTACTATTTAAATGAATTTTTATATAAACTACACATGCCATAATCGAATATTCCTCAAGCACAAAATAACGGAAAACATTAAAATATGTTTATAAATATTCCTTACGTTGACGGAACTCTCTTAAATTGTTAACACAGAATACTCAAGTGCCTCTCCTTCAAATTGAAAACGGGGCTCTCCATTTCAAAGTCGCTCCCATTTTGATTTTTTTTAACCGGTTCGTGAATTTAAAAAAAAAAGTATTACAAACTACTTAAAAATACAAACCAATGAACTTTTCCATAAAAGTAACTTTTATTGACTATGGTAACATTTATTTCTTGTATATTTATATATATATATATATATATATATATATATATATATATATATATATATATATATATATATAACATTTTCTCTTTGTAAGGAAACATCATTTTGTTGGTAACTCTTGGCTACGAATGGAAACAAAGTTGATATAAAAAAATATTTTCGCGAAAATTATCTTTACTTTCATCACATTTTGCTTAGGGTAACATTTTTGAGTATCAAAACCTATCTCTTTACAACCCCCTTTTCATAACCTATCATACTTTCAGCAATCACAGTCCATTTTTTGTAGGCGGTTTCTGAACCCAGTGAACGACGGGTACGTCTGCTAGTATATATATATATATATATATATATATATATATATATATATATATATATATATATATATATATACACAAATCACTTTGACTGTGTGCTTGTGAATTCGTTCTTCATAGGCTTCGCCGATTTTTTTAAAAATTTCACAGATATACTTTATGTGTCTGGGATTTTTTTTTTTTAGATTGGTTTTGTCTCGGAATGCCTCTGATAAGTATCAAAAATCGATAATCAAAGAAATCTGATTAAAGAAGAAAAGTCAAATTTTTGATCAAAGTTAACACTTTCATGCAGCCTCACGACATAATTGCATCCAATAAATTTATTCACGTTCACCACACAAGCCGAATGGACCAGCCTATAAAATCAACAGGAGATTCTTTAATAAGACAGAGGCGCGTTCAAAATAGACGCGTCTGTTTAGAGTATTATTTTACCATTGTACTTGACTATTGCATGTTAAACTTAATTCTAAAGTCATTAATATAAAATTGGATATAATCTCATGAAATCAACAGTAGATTCTCTACAGTGCAATGAAGACTACACTGAATTATGGACTAAATCACCGCGGGGAGGCATATGGTGAGTACCTGACAAGAGCAGGCAACCCAATCAATTGATTTGATTAACGCATGTGCAATTTCCCCGATTTTGATGACAATAAAAGTATTAGAAGTGTTGAATATTTAAATCCCGAGCAACGTCGGGTCGCCCTGCTAGTATATATATATATATATATATATATATATATATATATATATATATATATATATATATATAAAGGTTTTTTCCACGTTGCTCCCTTTCTGTCGAAAATAATTATTAAAGAAAACAACTTAGACACCGGTTAAACGCGATACAAAAAAAAAAAAAAAAATTCGTAATTTCACTTAATTTTATTTTTATTTTACTTATTTACTGTATTTTATCATTATCTATTTTTAAACTTCATTTTATCACCTCCTATTCTTATTTTTAGACACCATCTTTTAAGTTACTGCGCTATTTTATCCCAATTCAATTATTTCTAATTTAAAAAAAGATTCTTTCGTAATCTCATGTCATTTTATTTATTTAATCTATCACCGCTATATTTCCAAACACAATTTTTTTTTAATCTCTACGATATTTTATCTTTTAGACGTAATCCACTACACTAGTTTACTCTAATTTAGTTTTTTTATCATAAAATGTATATACATGTATATATGACATCTAATTTACATAAGGAAAACACGCTGCTCTCCCCCATCATTATATATAGCCCCAATCCTCCGACTCTCTCGTCAATGACCATCCCTCTTGAAGAAGCCCGCATAAATCGGGCGAAACGTTGAGTATCCAGGTCCTTCCACCTCCATTTTATTTCATATATATATATATATATATATATATATATATATATATATGTTTACTGTTTTGGGGAAAGGATTCCAACAAAGTGCTCGATTACAAAGAAAACCCTTTTCAATATAAGAGCTTAATATTTATTTATTTAAAATTGTACATGTGGCCAGAAAAAACATTGGTACCGTCGGTTTCAAGCCTAACAATAGGGGGACTAGTTAATGGTAAATCGTAAATAATGTTAGGCTCTCGTCAGCCATGTTGTTTTCTCAATTACCCTTGAAACCGACGGTACCAATGTTTTCCTGACCATCTGTACAATTTCGAATAAATAAATAAATATATATATGTGTGGGAGGAGAGAGAGAGAAAAAAATAAGGGAGTGTTTCAGACTATACAAATCAACAACTTACTAAATACACTTTAAGATTTTGTTTTTAATCATTACGTTCTATTTGGCTAATACTTTCGTCGTGGTCGCGCGAAGGTTTCACCTTGAATTACATGCGGTTCGGTGCATCGTCCGACAGCGACATCTAGGGTGTCCTGCGTATTGTCAGATGGAAAAAGTTAAGGGGAGATAAACGTCCCTCTCAAACACGGCTGTCTAATTCATTTCCGATGCAATTCGTTAAGTAATGTTCGATGCCTTGACTCTTTTTTCCAATACGGCCATCAATGCCCTACACTAAGACACTCTCTTTTAATCCCTCCAAATAAACACCGAAATGATTGACGGGTTATACACAAGGGCGCCAGGGATAAGGATACGATCGGAATCTCAATTAATCAAGATGCATGTTCTAGGGACATTGACCAAATCGAAACTGTCTCTTTATAATCTGCAACGTCTTCGAGGGTGTCTTTCCATGAAGAGATTCTTAAATTGACGGAAGATTCCCGAAGGGTTTATATGTGTTAACACGTTTTACATTATATAGATTGGCCAAAAACAACGCCCCCATTAGATTCAATTAAAACAATTGTAGATCTACTAGCAGGCCGCCCGGCGTTGCCCGGTCATAAAATACGCATATATATTATATTTTAATTAATACAGAAACTAAGACATGTGCCTATGAGTATTATGTCTTTGCTTTAAACCGTTCAATTCTTAAACATAAGCAACGGCTCTATTAGATTCAATTTAAACAATTTTAGATCTACTAGCAAACTCCCGGTTGTAATATATATATATATATATATATATAGAGAGAGAGAGAGATACAGATAGATGTTAGGCTCTCGTCAGCCATGTTGTTTGTTGTCTTGGTTTTAGCGATATGTTTTGAATGAATTCAATTATTTGCGAAAGTGCATTTTTATCTAAATGCGAGTTGGGAATAATTTTCCCTTTTAACCAATTTGGTACCCCCACATGGGGAGCGGTATATATATTATTTTTAAAATGTAATTACCCACTGACACGTGTTTCGTCGTCTACGACTCATCAGAGTGGCTGTATCTAGCGAGATTCGAAATCGGGATCCGACGGTAATGAGCCTAACCCCTTACCCCTGGACCATCTCGCCAACTGTCTGGATATATCGCGATTTACTTAGATGTTGTTTTGTTTTGTTTTTAGCGATATGTTTTGAATGAATTCAATTATTTACGAAAGTGCATTTTTACCGAAATGACTAAAATATATATATATATATATATATATATATATATATATATATATATATATATATATATATATATATATATACGTGTAAAATTTGAGTCATTCAATGAATCTAAAAATTTGTGACGTGAAATGTTTAAATTTCAAATCAAAAGATTATTATTATTCCATGTAAGACAAAGAATGCATTTGAAATATTTTAACTCCTTATCCTATAGGATTTCGATGTCTACCATCTCTTCAGGGGAGAAAATATTAGCAAATAGTAATAATGCTTTACACCTTATTTGCTAAAGTCAGTGAGACATGGAAAATCACAATTAAATATCTTATCAAAACTTATGATCACAGGTTTCCATACCAGTTGATTGTTAGATAATTTTATTCTGAAGTATATATATATATATATATATATATATATATATATATATATATATATACATATAGTATATATATATACATATATATCTATATGTATATATTTATATCTACCTATATATATATATATATATATATATATATATATATATATATATATATATATATATTATGGCTAAATAAAGACCAATCAACATGATGATTAAAAAATTTAAAAAATTAAAATAAAGATTCGCTAACCAGGCTTCGCTCCTCGCTCAATAGAGCTAAATCGAAGAAAATACGATTTTTAAAAAATAGTCATGAATATGGCGGGGGTGAGAAAAAATGAAAATAAATAACTAAATAAATAAGCAGGGGGGTGAAATTACATAGAAACCAAATTAAGTCCAAAAAGAGTTTCTTTTTTGCTTGCAAAGAGAAGGTCTCAAGGACTTAATAAAAAATAGTTTCTAGAATTTTTAGATGAAAGGGTGAGTACGACTTACTCAAGATCTATATATTTTCTTATAATATATACCAATCCTCATTTAAGAAGCTCAATGTTATTACAGAGCAATATATTGAATAAATGACAAAAAAACTATATTCCAAAAATTCATGACGTTGACCATCTTATAATTTATTCCTTTAATTCAGTTGACTTATACAATTCTTGAAAGTTTCCTAGCTCAAAATCAATCACTTAATTTTTATATCAATCAGTGAATCTATTTTATCATTAACTCATCAGAAGAAATAGCAACAATCAAATCGTGAAAATGTAATAAAGTGTGATTCTCAACCAAACGTAATTATGTGTTTATAATTAACGGATACAAAAATTATAATTTTAATAGTAATAAACTTGATTATAACAGTCGAACGAACTGAATTATGTATCGTTTCAATTCAAATCAATAAATTATTTTATATAAATCAGTCTTTTTTAGTTTAGTTTAGTTTCGTATATGCAAACATGTTTAATAGTTTATAATTATTGATGTTATTTTCATAAGTATGTATACATAGATTAGAATGAATAAATTTACTAATCATTAAATAGAATATTTTGATAAAATATTCATAAATTAATTAGATATTTTAGTACGAATAGTGTAGTGACTTTATTTTTGAAATTCAAAATGGCGTAATTGAAACATATTAAAGGTATTTGCAGCTTCTCTTCCAATTTCTTAATTTTAATCATGTCGTATCACACTTTATATATGGGTTAAAAAAACAGCCTACAGAAAATTGACTCTGATTTATAAAAGTATGATGGGTTATAAAAAGGAAGGTTGTAAAAAGATAGCTTCGAATTAGGGGGTATCAAAACCAAAGCAAAATATGATGAAAGTAAAAATAAAATAGATAAACCCTATAATTTTTTATAACATACCTGTTCACACTGAAACACTTATCACAATATTCTGTGGATCTATATTAAAAAACCTTGTTAAACTTTGTGACATATTTCCATTCTATGGAGGTCAGGCGCGAACGAACACCCCATAATCTTATTATACCATATTTCTTCAAACTGAAACATAATCATCAAAGTATACTTACGCAGATAGATATGAAAAGTCTTTATTAAAGTTTGTGCCTATTTCCATTCCATGGAGGCCAGGCAGACCCCACAATTCTATTATACCATCCCTATTTAAGTTAAAACATACTTACCAAAGTATTCTTATGTACATCTATATCAAAAACACTTGTAAACATTTTTTTTAATTTTTAATTTTTTTATTGCCATACTTTGTGGACCAGGCACGAACCCACAATTTTAATGAACCTCCCGTTCTGCCAGATCAAACATACCCATTCCTGTGTCTCGATACATCTTTTATCATTATACGGAATCAGTTTTTTAACATAGTCAACCATATAGTAGCCTATTCGTGACCAGACACACACACACGCACACACATTCAGCTTTATATATATATATATATATATATATATATATATATATATATATATATATATATATATATATATATTCCATGTACTTTGACCACTGCACCACGGATCCTTGCGGACAAATGTTGTGAAAATGACACTTTGCTAGAGGTTGATGGTTTAATTTTCAGTTCGGGCGATAAATGGCTGACGGAATGATACCGTTGATTTAATAGATCCCCGTTCGAAATTCCGTGCAGGTATTCGAGTTTGATAGAAACATTCCCTACTTCGACAATATACACCAGAAAAAGAGCGCGTATACAAATTCCGTGAGCGAAATGACATCACAGTAAATAAAAAGAAAAAGACTATAAATAGGAGAGATCACGTTAGAGAAGCGGATAATTTTCGAGATCACGCCCGAGGGCACGTTAGGAAGGACGTTCGGAAGACAGAGATCAGAGGGAATGAAAGTACCCTGAAATAAATGCTGTTGTTACAAATCTTTCACGAAAAGCACTCGTCTAACTGAAACCACTGTCAAAAATTTCCCCCACCCTTTATCTGCGCCTAAACCAAAACGTAGATTCCATGAACAAAGCTTCTTTCTTAGAACTGTACGCCTGTAGAATTCTGTTCCATTTGCCTGCTTCCTCGCTGATTACAACTTGGTTGTCTTCAAGTCCAACATAAACAAATTCTTGATGAACCGCCCCGATTAAGCAATCCAATTTACCAAATTTCCATTACTAACGATTACTACACTATTATCCCATTGACTACTGTATACTCTATAACCCTTATCCTCGAGTGACCTCTGGACCTTGATAAGTGGTGAATCCTATGTAAAAAAAAGAAAAAAAGATTCGAGTTATTCTTTGTCCTATGTTCCTAGCAATGTACTCTACTATAACGTGTTTTCTACGCGTGTAAAGTGTGTAACGTTACAGTTGAATGTTATATCGACCGAAACCTTGTAAAACAAATACTCAAGATGACAACATGAATGTGAATCCTGTACATGATCAAAGGTGAAACGATCTTGGGATTGATTTTAACAGAGTTATTGTACCTACTGTTATGTTAGTCCAATAATTGTAAGAAACAAACCGGCTATTGTTTACTGGTTTGTTTACCCGATAGTCAAAATAATAGTTGATTTTGTTTAGAAGCGCAGTAACCTCGGCCGGTGCAACGCCGGATGATTTTTATCGATCCCGTACGATCAGTTTACAACAAGAAGCCGCAACAGACACGCAAGTATCGATCGCGAATTCGATGCGAAT
>NC_136525.1:50290409-50297909 GCF_053919585.1 Euprymna scolopes
CATTATATGTAATTAGGTTTTTTTTTAAATGGTCAACCATATAGGAGCCTATTCGTGACCAGACACAGGCACACACATACACACACAGAAATTCAGCTTTATATTATACAAGATATATATATATATACTAGCATTTCAGCCCGGCGTTGCCCGGGTGTTTGGAGGTGTATGTTGAGAAAAAAAAAAAGAAAAAGCGGTCAATTTTTTAAAACTTTGACCCCTATTATGTCCCCTTAACATTTATTGTTTTGGACTCAAATCAAGTTATTAAGTTATATCCATGTCCACGGAACCTATATCTAAAATTTCAAGTGTTTAGACCCACAATTGGCGGAGGAGTTTGGTAGAATTCTCAAAGGTCAAATCGTTGAACTTTGACCCCTTGCTCGGGTGTTTGGAGGTGTATGCTGTGCAAAAAAAGCAAAAAAACAAAAAAATGGTAAATTTCTTAAAACTTTGACCCCTATTATGATCCCTTAAAATTTATTGTTTCGGGCTCAAATCACTTTATTAAGTTAGATCCAGGTTCAAGGAACCTATATCTAAAATTTCAAGTGTCTAAGCCCCAAAATTGTCGGAGGAGTTTGGTAGAGTTCTTAAAGGTCAAATCGTTGAAATTTGACCCCTTAACGGCCAAATTTCTGGCTGACACCCGTCACATCGATTTTCCCAAATCTCAGTACCCGGTATTTCAAATTTCGAGTCTATAGACTAAAAATTGACAGAGTTATTGCGTAGGGAAATGTACACAGACAGACAGACACGTTCACTTTTATAGATATATATACCCGTTAACATACACCTCTTTACGATAAAGCTAGAACCCAGAATTAGATAGAATACAGCAATTGCATCGACAACGGACAACGCCAGACCCAAAGTGGGTTTCGATGTACTGCATCTAATCAGTGACGTGCTCCAACATAGGCGCGAACCCAGGTCGTCGCACTCATGAAATGTGCAATACTGACAACCTTACTCTATGGGCCACGGCGCAATCTATTGGCCAGCAGTAACTATCTTGGTTGTATATGACGCGTTGCTTGTCACCTCATAGAATGTAGAACTGGATAAAAATATAAAAATTTAAAAATCATCGTAAAAAGGTGTATGTGAACGGGTATTTATATAAACCTATAATCTCCCTTTAATGTCTAATATATATATATATATATATATATATATATATATATTTATATATATATATATATGAATGATGATTGCAACGTCTTGTCCGACGAGAGCCACTCCCTCAGACTAAAAGTCCATGTGCCCGTAGATGACTTTTAAGCCCTGCCAGAGACTTGCATACCCTCAAGCAGATATGACACTGAAAACGTTCACTGATTTGGATGAAACTAACAGCCGCGGAACCTGTATCATCGTGGGCTTTCATGTGATTAACAAAATCTGCCTTCGACAACAGAGCCCGATCACACACCTTACAGATCCAGAGACCTCCATGGTTGGGCGGCAAGGTTTGGCATTTCCTACATGCTCTCTTAAGCTTCGCTTCGTCTATTTTGGCTGCTTCAAAGTGTTCTGAACCCCTGTATATCAGTGTCCTTCACTGCTTGCGATCATACGCCAGGGACTCCCAACTGTCAACAGGAATATGAAAGCTCACCAGACTCTCCTTGATGCTATCACGGAAACGTTTTTTGGGCTTGTGCTTGGGTCTTTTTTCCAAGAAAGAGCTCACCATAGAACAACTGTTTTGGGAGTCGATAGTCTTCAAGCCGGATGAGATGACCCACTTAACGCATCTGGTTCTTAACAATGGTAGCAACACTGGTTGTTTTGGCCTTTTTTTTTAAGACATATGTATCAGGGACAAAGCTATACCACTTTAAACCAAGAATGTGTCTAAGGCAGTGCTGATGGAACCTCTCGGGCAATTCTATATGTGACCGGTACAAGGTTAAAGTTTCAGATGCATAGAGTAAGGATGGTACTACGCATGCTTGATATACTGAAATTTTAGTTGTCAGAGTTAGATCACCGCATATACAATCGTGTAATTAATTAAAGTTTACTAGTCAAATACAAATGTAAGCTTCAGTCCAATAAACGTTTTCACAAGCATTATTCTACATTTTATATATCAGAAAATGCAGTTTCAGAAATTACTAAACCAGCAAATTTTAGCTCCGCTATATATATAATTTGCTAACTAGTTTCTATCCCCTAAAGAAAAGAATCTTGCATGCTTTTAAGGAGATTTTCTGCCCTACTTTATTGGAAGTATTCTTTCGAAAAATAAATCTTTATACGTAAATTTCCGGTTTGCAGTGTTTATTTATGCTTATGATATATATATATATATATATATATATATATATATATATACATATATATATATATATATATATACAAGTAGAAAAGCATTTCATCCAAGGCATGAAAATTGTTAAACAAAATGTTTTTACTATAGGCTTTAAAAATAAAGGTACAAGATTCAATTTGAAATTTATTTATCTTCAAAATGCACTTTTATAAATTTTACAAAGTAAGGTATGCAAATTTAGTACCTTACTTTGTAAAATGTATAAAAGTGCACTTTGAAGATAAATAAATTTCAAATTGAATCTTGTACCTTTATTTTTAAAGCCTATAGTAAAAACAATTTGTTTAACAATTTTCATTTCTTGGATGAAATGCTTTTCTAACTTGTATCCTATCTTTTTAAGATTATATTTTATTTAATTTATTAATTTGGATTTAAAAAAAGATGACTGTGATTTTGTATGTATTTATAAAAACTCTCCTACTCTCTATTTCAGATTGTATTTCTCCTTACACCACAACTCATTTTTGCAACCCCTTCTTTGTATTATTACAGGTCTGAATATTCTCTCTGTTTCAGTTTGTAATTCTCCTCACACCACAACTCTTTTTTGCAACTCTCTCCTTGTCATACATGTCTGAATAATAAGAAAATCTGAATTTTTTTTAAAAAAAACTTTAAAATAATCTTTTTAGATTATTTTTTTTAAACTTCTTTCAGAATAGAAACTCTTTACAATTTAATAAGGAACATATTTCATATAGGTTTCATTAAAAATATTCAGTAGATAACGAAAAAAAAATAGAGATGAAAATTTCAAAAGGACTGTATAACTGGTTACGCTCAATAGTAGTCTTCGCGAGCGAAAGACTTTGTTATTGTTATTCTATTATTATTATTATTTAAAACATTTTGTGTCCTGCGCTTTCGCGCGAGGACTAATATATATATATATATATATATATATATATATATATATATATATATATATATATATATATATATATAGGTTGGTGCAAAAATAATGTATATAGATGAACGTCAAAAACCGACATTATTTTTTCACTAACCAAATATATATATATATATATATATATATATATATATATATATATATATATATATATATGTAGTCATCCACATACAGGACTGTTTCATTGTATCACAACTTATAAGTGCGGCTAGTCTAGCACCTTTATCAAGCCGAGGATTGAACCTAGAGCTATCGCTTTGATAGCCGGCAGTTCTTCTCATCCACACACGGGAGAGGCGCCCGCAAATGCCCTCAACAAATGTCAATTTTCAAACAAAAATTCGTCCACCACTTTAACAGTGCTCAAACTGCTTGTCTTTGTTTACAAACAAACACCGAGCCTCGCATTTACAGCGAATTAAGTAGCAGGTTAGATCATTTACGACATTGCTCTACCCAAAGAGGGGTTTTAAAATATATTTGTAGTCGCTTGTACAGCTGTATTGCTTTCAGCAAAGATTTCATGAGATGATGATTCTTGGTTTAGGCATTGTTTTGGCGTCCGAAAACTTGTTACCGTTAGCCCAGAGCACTCTAGCAGTAGGTGTAGCAGAATTTGTGTAGGAATTTTTGACACCCTTAACACGAAACTGCGAATAAAATATAAAAAACTCGTAATTTCTCTTTTAAATGTAGGTTGTTTATTTTCTGTATGGATTATACTTCCAAAATAAACTATTAAAGTTGTTTTAAAAGTAATAGAAATTTTTTTTAAAACAGTAATAAAATTAATTGAATTTTACGAGCTCAGTATTTTTCAATTTTTAAACTTTAAAAATCTATCAAAGTTTTTCTATTGATTCAATTTTTACGATATTTTCAGAGTCAATATGAAATTTTATGCTCTTTCCAACAAACCGAATGTAATATTTTAGACAAACGTTTTTTTTATTCACGCCCCCCCCCAATTTTCAAGTGTCTATTAAAAAATAAATAATTAATTTACTCACCAAAGTTTTATATATCACAAATTGAAGATAAAAGATCAATAAATAATATATTCAAATTTAAAACAAAAAAAGTAGTGTTTTTAGAAATATACCTATAAAGTCCGAAGTTTAAAACCTTTTTTTTTAACCACGTAGTTTGTTTTTTCTTTTGTTTTTTATTTAAATGAAATCTTGGTCCTTGCTCCTTTAATTGAAAAAAAAATCGGGTTTGAATTACATTTTTCGAGTAGTTATAAGCTTGGAAAGACAGGGGGTCGAATTAATTCACGCCTCCCATTTTGAAATGTCTATTAAAAATAAATAATTAATTTACTCACCAAAGTGTTATATATCAGAAATTGAAGATAAAAGATCAATAAATAATATATTCAAATTTAAAACAAAAAAGTAGTGTTTTTTTTTAGAAATTTACCTGTAAAATCCGAAGTTTAAAACCTTTTTTTAAAATAAAACACGTTTTTTGTTTTTTTGTTTGTTTTTTTTATGAAACCTGGGTCCTTGCTTCTTTAATTGAAAAAGAAATAGGGCTTGAATTAAATTTTTCGAGGAGTTATAAAGCTTGGAAAGACGGGGTAGAATTATTCAATATTTTTCACGAAATTTTTGACACACCTACACCAGCAGTATCCTACGATACCACCACACCTTGTTAGATTGTTGTCAGTCTGTGGGATTGCCATATTAACCATGATGCATATAGTCTTGTAGTTTCTTTATATATATTTTTTCTTGTCTAATAATGATATCACAATGTGATGGAAACAAGTTTTGCTGAGCAGCCCTCTTAACAAAATTCTATCCAAATTACCACCACAAAACAATCGTTAAGCTGTTTGCTCATTGATACTGTTATACCGGTCTTTCTATGCATAAGGGAAATTACACCGGTTTTTTTTTACACCACTTATCAAGGCCCGAAAGCCACTCGGGGATAAGGGTTATTGCGTATACAGTAATCAATGGGATAGTATCGTAGTAATCGTTAGTATTCGAGATTTGATAAAGTGTCTTACTTAAGGGGGCGGTTCATCAGGAATTTGTTTATGTTGGACTTGAAGACATCCAAGTTGTAGTCAGGTGGGAAACAGGCAAACGGAAGAGAGTTCCACAGGCGTGCACTTCTAAGAAAGAAGCTTTGTTCATGGAATCTACGTTTTGATTTAGGCACAGATAAAGAGTGGGGAAAGTTAATGACAGTGGTTTCAGCTAGACGGGTGTTTTTCGTGAAAGATTGGCGAGGGGGTGTCAGTAATGTCTGCACCGGTGAGAAGGAGCGATAGTACTCCACTGCCTAGCTGAGCGCTAGTCAGTTATACCCGTATTTCTACCTTTGTGGCTGTGATGTTTATACACTTCGGTTGTTAAACCAACCTCGACTTGATTTTCTTTTTTACTATTGTGTTACGATACAACAATATATATATATATATATATATATATATATATATATATATATATATATATATATATATATATATATATATATATACACAACAGATACTATACACTTGATGGACTTAAAAAAACGGGAGAAAAGATTCAAAGTTTCCCAAAGAGATTACTACGATACTATCCCATTTCTATTTGGGAAACTTTGAATCTTTTCTCCCGTTTTTTTCTTTCCCCTCGTTGTGCCAATATTTTAATCGTTTTTTAAACGTTAATAAATTTATTTTAGTGTCCCCGTACTTTTGGCACATTGAATAAGTTCCCCATTAGCACTCTTTATTTTCGACATAATATTATTTTGTACGCTATCGATTTTCTCCTGATGAGATGATAGCCGAAAGAGCTCTTGAAAAACTTCCACATATTATTTTCAAAACTATATATACACACACACACACACACACACACATATATATATATATATATATATATATATATATATATATATATATATTAAGTAATGTGATTTATAATTTAAAATTTAAAAATCAAATTTTAATTAAATTAAAAATCCGTTTCATAAGAAGGAACAACAACAAAATCAATTATCTGTACGATCGTTTCGGAAAACAATGCTTTTTATTGTGGTATACATTAAGTTATGTAGAATAATTATATATAGTTTTTTGGTAAGCAAGGTCTCCTCATCAGCAAATTTTGAAGGGTTTTTATTGAATTTAAAAGACACCATAAATAAACCTAGCATTAAAAGTAAGGCAGATGAATCTTTTAATTTTTCTTTTTTTGAAATCAGGAACTGTGGTTAAAGTAGTCATTTAGATGTTTGCTATAGCTTTTTATCTTATTGAATATATATATATATATATATACGCACGCACACACACACACACACACACACACACGCACACGATACTATACACTTGTTGGCCTTTATAATCGATTAACTTACAGTCCTTATAAGAAAAATGACGAATTCAACCAACGTAATATTGTATTGGATACAGAGTGTCGAGTTTCGACGTGTTTGTATAGTTTTCGCGCTACTTTGTGACTTATTGTGCCAACCGATAAACACAACCAACGAACACCAGCTTCATCAAATATTTACTTTGGGTGCAGATCAGGTTCGCCATTGTTTTCGTTTTTATAAAACTTCAGATTGGATTGGACTGACTAGAGGTCATGTTTGTCTGTCGTATCTAATTTTGTCACCGGGTAGACGGGGTGGGGGCGAGAGAGAGAGAGCGCCGTATTGCAACTGCCTCCCTTCACCCGGCAAGTAATGGCGTTTGGGCCTACGAATGTACAATGATTGTTCAAATAGAAAAACTTAAACTTATTTTGAACTCCTGCAAAATTTTCTTTTTCGCTTTTTTCTGTTTTTCACTTTGTTTTTTACTCTTTTTTATTTAATGTTTCTTCATTTTTTTTCTTTTCTTTTTTTCTTTCTCATTCTTTCTTTTTATATTGTTTTCATCGCCTTTTTTCTCTTTCTTTTTTATACTTTCCTTTACTTTCTTCTCGTTTTCCTTCTTCGATTTGTTTTCATGTTTTCTCTTTTCTTCTTCTTCTTTTTCTTATTCTTTTTCTTATTCTTCTTATTCTTCTTTTTCTTTTCCTTTTTCTCCTTCTTCTTCTTTTTCTTCTTCTTCTTCTTCTTATTCTTTTACTTCTTCTTTTCTCTATTTTCTCCTTCTTCTTCTTTTTCTTCTTCTTCTTCCTCTCCTTTTTCTTCTTCTTTTTCTTTTTCTCATTCTTCTTCTTCTCGTTTTTCTTCTTCTTCTTCTTCTTTTTCTTCATCTTCTTTTTCTTTTTCTCCT
>NC_136525.1:50305409-50390409 GCF_053919585.1 Euprymna scolopes
ATATATATATATATAATGAAATAAGAATTAATATTAAGTTTTACAAGATAATCCAATATGGCAAATCTAAAGTATATTATAAATATAACCGAGTTATTATTTATAAATTAACCTCAACCAGATTTAAAAGCTCGATAAAACCAAACAGCAAATAGAGCTGATAATAATAATTATTTTATTTACTCATTTTTCTAGTTTTCATTTTAAACATCTCTCCATCTCTTTTTTCTACGCACACATTGTCTTTTTTTAATAATATTATTGAAACTCATTCCCTTTATTCCTTGTACATATTTGTGAATTATTCCAAAGAACTCTGCCTTTTGAACCATCTTTCAATAACGCGATTACTTTGGATTTTACTTGTAGAAATAGAAATTTCATCAATTTTTTGGGATTTTACCGTCATTGGATATTTTACCCTTCACCCGACTATCCATTCACGTGAAATCACATTTTTCTTCACCATATTTCCTCTGTTTCACTATTTTTTACCAAGTAAGATCTATTATTTCATTAAATACTTTTGCAAGAAAAATCCGATTCCGCATTTTGCTAATCCCTACCCTCTGATGAGAAGGAAAGTATTTATTCAAAACTCTGCGGATTAAGGACTATCCACTTATTTTGCGCTTCCTTTTTAAAATTAAATATGTTTTAACTCCTTTTCAAAGTGTTTTTTTTTTAATTAAATATGTTTTTTTACCCCTTTTCAAAGTGTTTTTAACATGTTTTATTAACTACTTGTTCTTATATGTATATATATAGTAAGTTATAAAATATATATGGCGATTAAGCTACACTGAATATTCCGCGTTTCATCCACTCTAGGACTCTTCAGGTTTAAGCAAAGATTAAAGAGAGGGGGTAAGGTAGGTCCCTATATACATATATCTCCACCCACGCCTACCTGAATCTGCTACCCACACACGCACAATACAATCTAATGTATTTTAACCTTCAAAACTGAAATATTGTTAATACCCGTCCCCCTCCCACTTATTATGTCCTACCCCATCCCCCTATTTTTCTTCGTATTTTTTCTAAAACACTTCTTCCTAATACCAACAACCATTTCTGTAAGGTCTGACGAGGCTGTTGGATCGTAAACATTGTCCAACATCCGAAACATATGTAACCAAATAGATAAAACGGTAATGAAAAAAAAAACACATATTTGCTCTGCAATCGTATTGAGCACTCTCATCAGGTTTTTACTAATTACCACTTTTAACAAATATATATGTATATATATATATTTGTATGTATGTATGTATGTATGTATGTATGTGTGTGTGTGTGTGTGACATGTAAAAGCCCCCGCTCTTTGGGTTGAGCACTTTGTAAATATAGTTTACCCGACGCGTATTTATTTTTATCTTTTGAGCACTGTAAGCAAGGACAGGTGTGGATTTTATACACACTTGAGGAGAAATATTTGCGGCACTGAATCGTGGTGCAATGGTTAGCATAACCGACGGTCAACTCGACGGTTGTAGGTTCGATCCACGACTGGGGAAAGGTTTATGTCTAGCCGCACTTATGAGTTGTGATACAGCAAAACAGTACTGTATGTGGATGACACACACACATATATGTGGATGACACACACATATATATATATATATATATATATATATATATATATACGTAAAATTTGTTTTTGAGGGTCAACTGTTTTAAGAGGTTTTATTATATCCCATTTTATAGGTCAGGGCAAGTTGGCCTAATGGTTATCGTACTTGACTCACTGTTCTTAGGTTTTGGTGTCGATCTAAGCCCGAGCATATTTGTTTTTTACTTACAAGAAGTGAACTGTTTAGAGAGAAACGTAAAACTTACCTGCACATGTTTCAATTCCTTTCTTTTTTTCTTTTTTTTTACTTCATATTTTAGAAATAATTTAACGCTACGTTTAATACCGGGCAATGCCGGGTACATCTGTTAGGAAGAATAATAAAAAAAGAAAGCGAATAGTCGCTTAATGGAATGATGGCTGTCTCGATCAGCAAACAGAGGGCGTTTCCCGTGATGCGTGTCCGTATGGTGAGCTGCTGCGCGTGCCTGCGAAGGGTGATCGGGAATCGAGTAGTATTTGCGCGCGGAGACAAAGAGAGAATTCTTGGGAAACGCTTCGTGCATGCGCTTCGTTGTCCAAAACAAAAAAGGAAAGAACGTTTATTATTGTTGCAAGGTTGTTGACCCAGCAGAATTTTTTTTTCACGAGGTACTCTCCACTTATCAAGGCCCGGAAGCCACTCGGGGATAAGGGTTATTGCGTGTACAGTACGTTAGTATTGGAGATTTGATAAAGTGTCTTACTTAAGGGGGTGGTTCATCAGGAATTTGTTTACATTGGACTTGAAGACATCCAGGTTGTAGTCAGGTGGGAAACAGGCAACCGGAACAGAGTTCCACAGGCGTAGACTTCTAAGAAAGAAACTTTGTTCATGGAATAAGGAGTGGGGAAAATTTTTGACAGTGGTTTAAGCTAGACGCGTGTTCATCGTGAAAGATTGGCGAGGGGGGACCAGAGATTGGAGCTAGGACGAGCACCTGCCATGGGAGTAATGATAAAACAAAGACAGGCTCGCAACGTCTCTCGTTGTGGGAGAGAGGTTGCAGGGAAGAGAAAAGGGCATCACCCACTGAGCCACGAAGTCTATTTTGTACTCTGTCAAGGCAGGATAGGCTTTTTTGAGCAGCTTCTGCCCTGATGTGGCAGCAGTATTCCATCCTTGAACGTACTTGGCTTTTATATAGATAGAGAATATGCAGAGATATCATCTCTGTTACTTGCTCACCACGAGGTGAGACACAAGGTCAGATGTGGATTCACTTCCTCGAATTACGCACCGGCACACCTAGGTTTTCCGTGTGTCGTTAACCACTTAGCCATCATCACATCGTCATCTACGATGCGTGTGTGCTTTGTATCGTTTATAGCTGGTACTGAAAAGCGACGGTAAATGTAGCATGTGTGGAAGAAAGATCAAGAGTACTCCTGCATTTACTGGACAGCGATTTCAACGAAGTTACTCAGAGGTGCTCGACAAATGACGTGAATAACCGGAAACGACCGATCGCGTCGCGTTGCGAGAAACACAAGGTCAGATGTGGATTTGATGAAGATGATGATTTTGTGCAACGAACAGGCACACCTAGGTTTTCCGCCTGCGTGGTTAACCACTAAGCCACCGGCAGACTTTTCTTTATTTTCTGTAGAAAATAAAACTTCGTGTATTTGCCGGCTGCTAGATCAAATGAAGGCTTTACAATTCAAAAGTTGATTTCTAGGCATATTCGGGTTTGTCTTGAACGAATATCACGTGTGTTTTGTATCATTTATAGGTGATACTGAAAACCGGTAGTAAATTTAGTATCGTTATATTCATGGCAAATACTCGCTTGAGTTCCAATCTCTGCCCCCCCCCCTTCGCCAAACATGCCCGAGAAACACTCGTTTGGCCGTAAACACAATCAATAATTCCTCCCACTCTTTATCTGTGCTTAAACCTAAACGTAGATTCCATGAACAAAGCTTCTTTCTTAGAACTGCACGCCTGTGGAATTGCCTTCCGTTTTCCTGCTTTACAGCGGCAAAAAGTTTTTACATAAGACTTGAATACAACAACTTGTTCACATGAGACTTGTAGACGGCAATATTGCAATATGGCCGTCTCCAAACCTCATGTAAACAAGTTGTTTTATTCAAGTCTCATTTAAACAAGTTGTTGAGTAGACGTTCCCCTTAAGTAATTCAATTTTACCAAATTTACACTTCTAACGATTACTATGATATTGTCCTTTTGACCAATGTACACTCTTTAACCCTTATCCTCGAGTGGCCTCTGGACTTTAATATATGGTGATACTTTTGTAAAAAAAATAAAATGCTACAAATAAAAAAGTACTTATACGTCAGTCCGACTGCCAATGTGCATAACTTACACGTTACTCCGAGAGACATATTCTCTTGGTCTTTGTAGTAAGCAAACGTGCTCATTGTTATCCGTTGAGTGGATAGCACAGCAGTTATTTATAGAGACAATTGATGGCATGTGTTTGTTTATATTGGATTTGAAAACGTCCATAACGTACCCTGCAGAAACGCTGTCTGTCAACTAGTGTTATGTAGTGGGTCGAACGCAAGAAAGTATTTGTTCGTTATTTATCTGTCTGTTGTTCTATCTATTTATCTATGTGTATTATCGATATATCTATCCATCTAGTTATCTATCTATTTCTGTATCTATCCATCTCGATCTATCTATCTAACTGGAGAGATAAATAAGAGATGAATATGAAGAATGTTGATAAAAACTGTCAAAACATAACAAAACTATATCATAGACAAGTTTACCGGAAACATCTGATCAGCCGACGGAAGTACGTGTATGTTACGTGGTTCTAGTTAGCTGAGAATAATAATTGGAGTTGGAATTTGGACGTTGAGCAGGGCGCACGGTTTAACAGGTCGTACCGCCATCCTTCAACGGGGAGGAAGCTGACGTATCTCAGAATGGAGACCTAGAATTAACCACTCAAGCAAAGATATTCGCTTTCCATTCTTCTGCAAGCGACACCTGGAAAGTGAATAAAAAAACCTATCTACAATACAATCAGCGTTTTTGGAAGTGAATAAATATTCGTTCAAACAGGTTCTAGCCCCCCCCTCCAAAATACATGTATCTCACACACACAGACACACACGCGCGCGCGCGTGCGCGCATATGAACATTTAGACGATTATAGCATTGGAAACTAAATCGACCGCAACAACATAACTTAGGGTTAAAATAGTGAAGAACCAGCAATAGACAGTTTGTGACACGTACACACATAATGATTAACCCTTCGTCACAAGTACATATCGCTGTATAATATTTGTACCACATTACACATATATCATACATGGTGATATGGTATCCCACTACATAACAAAAATAGCAGGATTTATTTTTTTTAAATATTGAATTTCAAGACAAACCAATGCTCTCTATTTAACTGTCAGGTTACAGTAATGAATAATATATAAAAAAAATAATTATGAAAAACGCCAAGATAGAAAAAATTATTTTCTTTAATAATTTTTTCTACGTAGCGTTTTTCATTTTTTGACGAAAATTAATGAAAATAAAATGTTTGGATAAAAAAACTACGCAGGGGATTTCCAAATGGAGGTAAACAGCGTGTAACAGGTTCCAGCCTCCCCTCCTAGAACAAGATGAATTCCAGATGAACCAAGATCAACGACGCATGAAAATAAGGTATACCTCAAATACACACACACGCAATAAAAATAAGGTATGGCTAAATTACAAATTAAAAATAAGGTATGCCCAAAATTACAAAGTAAAAATAAGGTATGCCCAAAATTACAAAGTAAAAATAAGGTATGCCCAAAATTAAAAATTAAAAATAAGGTATGCCCAAAATTACAAAGTAAAAATAAGGTATGCCCAAAATTACAAATTAAGAATAAGGTATGCCCAAAATTACAAAGTAAAAATAAGGTATGGCTAAATTACAAATTAAAAATAAGGTATGCCCAAAATTACAAATTAAAAATAAGGTAAGGCTAAATTACAAATTAAAAATAAGGTATGCCCAAAATTACAAAGTAAAAATAAGGTATGCCCAAAATTACAAATTAAAAATAAGGTGTGCCCAAAATTACAAATTAAAAATAAGGTGTGCCCAAAATTACAAAGTAAAAATAAGGTATGCCCAAAATTACAAATTAAAAATAAGGTGTGCCCAAAATTACAAATTAAAAATAAGGTATGCCCAAAATTACAAATTAAAAATAAGGTATGCCCAAAATTAAAAATTAAAAATAAGGTGTGCCCAAAATTACAAATTAAAAATAAGGTATGCCCAAAATTACAAAGTAAAAATAAGGTATGCCCAAAATTACAAATTAAAAATAAGGTATGCCCAAAATTACAAATTAAAAATAAGGTGTGCCCAAAATTACAAATTAAAAATAAGGTATGCCCAAAATTACACACGCGCACACGCACTTGTACTCGCTCGACGTAAATACCCCCGACAAACCCGACAAGCAGCAAAATCCCACCCCTTCACAGTAGAGATCCCTAGATGTAAGAGAGCCTTCTACTCCAGTAGTTTCTCCACCAGAACCGCTGGACTTTGGAATTCCATTCCAGGTTCCTGCTTCCCCAACTGTACTGACATGCAGAAGTTCAAGTGTAACGTGAAGCGACATCTTGCTGCCCAACTCCCCACATAGTACTCCTGTAGCTTATGTCCCTGGTAGTAGCCCCCTACATCAAAGTGGCAATGTGCCATGCTTGGGGTTAAAATGCAATTAAAGAATGCAATAAAAATGTAATAAAAAAAAATTAGTAACACGTACACACATAAAGATGAACCCTTCGTCACAAGTACATATCAATGTATGGTGATATGGTTCACATTACACAACAATAGGGGTCTGGTGAAATCGATTTACAAAAAGGCGGTGTTCTTCGTTATGACACTGAAGTGACGATCTGTTATTCTCTTTCTATTGACGAGCATTCATCGTCTTCTGTTGAGAGGCTGAAATTCATAGTTCTCCATTCAGCAAGCGACCGGAAAGCCGGCATTGGTTGCTGGAATAAAAAACCGGAAACTATGCATTCAGGTCGATCGCATTCTTTCTAAGACATTCTAGATAGCCGCCTGTTAAACGTTGTCTCTGTGCAACTATCTTAGTCTGTTCGTATCCGTTTCATCTTTGTCTAATAATTTACCATATTCTGTTCAGATCTACGAGATGCTTCTTTTAAATAAGTTTCCAAACATTTTTGTACAAGCATTTTTTTTTTACACAGTGATCACCGCTTATCAAGGCCCGGAAGCCACTCAGGGATAAGGCTTATTGCAAGTACATTACGTTAGTGTGGAGATTTGATGAAGTGTTTAATTAAGGGGGCGGTTCATTAGGAATTTGTTAACATTGGACTTGAAGACATCCAAGTTGTAGTCCGGAGGGAAGCAGGCAGACGGAACAGAGTTCCACAGGCGTGCAGTTCTAAGAAAGAAGCTTTGTTCATGGAATCCGCGTTTTGATTTAGGCACAGATATAGAGTGGGGGAAATTTTTCACAGTGGATTCAGCTAGACTGGTGTTTTTCGTGAAAGATTGGCGAGGGGGGACCAGAGATTGGAGTTCAGACGAGCACCTGCCATGGGAATAACGATAAAACAAGGATAGGCTCGCAACGTCTCTTCTGTGGGAGAGAGGTTGCAGGGTAGAGAAAAGGGCATCCCCCACTAAGCCACGAAGTCTATTTTGTACTCTGTCAAGGCAGGATAGGCTGTTTTAGCAGCTCCTGCCCAGATATGGCAACAGTATTCCATCCTTGGACGTACTTGGCCTTTATATAGATATTGCATCTAGTAGTGAGATATCTTCTGGAGCGGTAGAAGGATCCCACCATCTTTCCAGCGACCATTTCAAATTGTCGTAGACTCTTGAAAATTCAGTATTTTACTGCCATACATCTTACGAGATGACTGACCAATTTTTTTATTTTACATGGAGTTCACCACTTATCAAGGCCCAATGGCCACTCGGGGATAAGGGTTATTGTGTGTACAGTACTCAATGGGATAGTGTAGCAATAGTATTGGAGAATTGGTAAGGTGTCATTACTTAGGGGGAGGCGGTTCATCAGGAATTTGTTTGTGTTGGACTTGAAGACATCTAGGTTGAAGTCGGGAGGGAAACAGGCAAGCGGACCAGAGTTCCACAGGTGTGCAGTTCTAAGAAAGAAGCTTTGTTCATGGAATCTAGGTTTTGATTTAGGCGCAGATAAGGAGTGGGGAAAATTATTGACGGTACTTTCAGCTAGTCGGGTGTTTTTTTTTTAAAAAGATTGGGGAGGGGGTGCAGATTTTTTATGATTTCAGGGCCAAATGAACAGATACAGCAAGAACTGGAACACGTCCTACTAAAGCCGGGTGAATTTACAAAAATGCCATTACGATTCCGATACAATTACGATTCCGATTCTTTATAAATCTGTAAATATTTAACTATAAGTGTTATTTTATCCCGATTACCGTAAAAAACGCATCTTAAATGTGCCTATATTTTGTCCCAAACGTAAAAACACTTTTGTGTCGGGGGGGGGGGGTGAAATAAAGATTTTAGATTTTACTGGAAGTTTCAATCAATAAATATTTATTATTTCATTATTACTATCAGCGGTGGAAGATGTTTCTTAAACCAAAATGAAATACAAAGAAGATAATTTAAGGAATCGGTTTATGCATCGGATAATGGGCTCAAATTTGTTCGATTCTGATGCCGATTCCGATACCCCAAAAAACTCCGATTTTTCAGATTCCCAACTCCGATTCCGATTAATCGTCCCAACACTGATAAAAAAATAATGCGAATCGTTACGAACTCGACAACACTAATCAGAAGTGACTTTTCCAGAGCATCCATCGTCAAGCGCAAATATCAGCTGACATGATATTCTAAACAAACACTGACGGAATTTGATGAATAACATTATCATTATTATTTTTCCTTTTTTTCTTTTTTTCCTTTTTTTTCTTTTTCTTTTTTTTTTTTTTTTTTTTTTTTTTTGCAAATTCGTTCACCGGGCAAATTATTCCTCATGATATAAAATAATCAATAGAGAATTGATTCTATAGTAACACATACGCAATTTGCATAAATTAAAATATGTGTTAGCCTATTGTACGACCGGGCAACGCCGGGCACCCAGCTAGTATCTATATATCCCTATAAAGTTCAGTTTTGTCTTCGCTTCGTCATTCATATTCAAAGCCTACTCTTTCTATTAAAAAAACTATTTCGCGAGAGGCTCTATAATTGGTGTATTCATTTTTTTTTTTTTTTTTTTTGCGAACCGTTATCCTCATCTTCATAGCTGTTGCTGTTTCGCCACGTTTCGCCACGTTTCGCCCAACTAATCCTCTAGCCTTCTTCAGGTGGTTAACTGCGACTTGATTGGATTTCAAAAAGTAAAAATAGTATATAATACTATTGTGTACGGATCTGACGACAGAAGGCCATATAAAAACACAGAATTTGATTTATAAGACCATAAAATCCAACCTTGATTGCTCATCGGGGTTCATGGCGCAGTGGATAGAGGCGTTGAGTGTCTACGGTCTCAGGTTAAAAGTGTCTGAAGACAGTGGTAGCAGCCCAGTGAATTAATTGGCTAAAACGTTGTTAGAAAACAAATACAGAAACTGTAGAAACTCAGCGCCTATATCCACTGCGCCATTAAAATAAAGATGGCATTTATCTAAGCAAACGTGCATTGTCAGCTAACTGTTATTCTAATTATTATTCTGTCTTTAATGGTCGTCGTTGTTTATATACCTCGCCGCCAAGCGGCCTTTGATCTATAGAATATAAGACAAATCCAGCATCCCACTCGCTGCATCCATTGAGATGGCCACGATTGCGATATGTTACAAGATGTGTATGTTTCATTTATCGCTCTCGGCAGAGCATTCGTCGCCCTTTCCTTTGTTCTTGGATTCAAAGGAGATGTTCGCGTAAGCGAGTAATTCTCTCTCTCTCTCTCTCTCTCTCTCTCTCTCTCTCTCTCTCTCTCTCTGAAGAGCATCAACTCGGGAGACAAAAAGGAAAGACCGCTGTGTCGGAATTGTGAGCCTGGCTAACGGTCAAAGAGGCGCGAAAGATGCATAAATGCTCCTATTGTTTTCTTCGTTATTGCCCCCCTCCCCTCCCCCCCTCTCTCTCTCTCTCTCTCTCTCTCTCTCTCTCTCTCTCTCTCTCTCTAATAATACCAACTGGTTAATCGCAGACGCACACTAGAATAAGACACTATTGTCTTGGCTCAATGATTCACAACTACGACAGGTTAACGGGTCACCTGCCGTATACCGCACTTTCTCTGTCCCCCCTCCCTCCCTCTCTATCTACAGCTCTCTATCTGCATCCCCACATATATAAAGTTAAGAAGAAAGTTCTTGCTGAATTTTTAATTTTGATTTCAAATAATGTATTTTCAAATTAGTTTTCATTATAATACCTTTACTTTATATATTATTTCAAAGTGCGTTTTTCGTTCTATCTAATTGTTTAAATTACAATCGTTTTAAAACAATTGTGTATTCTTTACAGAATGTTGAATATAAGATAAGAAAAAAGCAAATATGCATAATTTTCTTATTTCAATTCAAGCTAGGCCGAATACATGGTGATATCAATGAAGCGTTGATGCCAGGACCGACTACTGAATGCACAGCACAATGGTGGTTTAAGGAGGTTAGTGGAGGCGACGAAAGTCTTTAAGATGATCAGCGTAGTGGTCGTTCATCGGCTGTAGATCAATTAAGAATCATAGTCGATGTAAATCATCGCACAACTGTTCGAAAACTTACTTTTGAATTAGATGTAATGTATACGACGATTTCCAACCATTTGAGAGAGATTGGAAAAACAAAAAAAATTAATATATGGGTGTCTCACGAATTGAACGACCATCAAGAGAAACGCAGTTATGAAGTGCTATCTCCCTTTTTTACGCAACAAGAACGCCCCGTTTCTCGACCGGGTTGTTACATGCGATGAAAAGTGGGTTCTTTACGACCGCTGGCGACACTCAGCTCAGTAATTAGACACCGAAAAAGCTCCACGACATTTCCTGAACGTTGAGCATGGTCATTGATAAAACGGGTGACCAATTTGGTAATTCTAGGTGCTGTATGTAGGAGTACGTCGGCACCTCGTTGCAAGGGTTGCAAAAACCTAACATCGTCATCTCCCCTAACGGTGATATACATGCGATTGGGGGCCGCTTGTGAATTTCATACTGTTGTATATTGGTTTATATTGGAGGAGATGATATATTAAAACGTGTCATGTGTTATCTAGTCGATGTAAGATATTGTTCTTTTAACAGACAGATAATAAACGTATAAATCGTATGTATGTTGTTAGCCAGGGGACATGATATTGACGTGTAAACCGAGTCAGGTTGTATCAGACTTATCACACGGGATATTTTACAGTTCATAGGTAAGAAGAATAATATATGCTTCATACATTTTTCCTTGAAGAGTTCTTCTGTATCTTCCCGCTGCTCCGTGACGAACCATGAAGCGATCAGCACCATATAATTGAGACAACTGTTCTTATTTGTGAAACCATTAAAACAACTCTTTATATTTTTATAACATAAATGTATTACAGTTGTCTCAATTGGTTTTCACAGGATCTGCAGTTTGTCTACATTTTCTGTTCATACAGCCCGCTCCTAGCTGTCTGTCCACCCTTGTCTAGACGTCTGTCTGCTCTGGTGGTCAATCCTCAATTCTCCCAGTCTCTCCAAAACTAACTACATCGCGTGTTCTCTTACGTCACCTAATTACGTGTCTCATCACAATCTAATCCACCTAGTTATTTGTTTATTCAAACCCCCAAAATAATGTTTACATATATTTTCTATTTTTCACACCCTTTTTCCGATTCACGCGTCAATCATTTCTTTCACAATTTAATTGTTTATTCTTCTAATCATAATAACTGATCCAGCGATCATCCGTCGCTCAAATCAATTAACAAGAATACAATAACAATAATAAGAATGTTTTGACCCTTGACCCCGCTTGCTACAGTTAACAGATATGGCCACAGCCTAAAGGGTCATAACATTACAATACTCCCATGGAACTTCCTCCTGCGGAGGAAACCCGTTAAACCTTAGTAGGGTTTTTGCCTTTTCATACACCACACACACACACGCACACACATGCACACACATACACACACATGCATTTCATCTACTTTTGACTGTTTATTTCTTACTTACCTTAATAAAAACAAAATAAAAATTGAAAAATAAGATAAAATAGCGAAACTCAGATCAAGTAATACAGCGAGAAGATGCAGAGTGTTTATATTTTTTCTCTTTAATCCGCCATTCATCTACGCTTGTGAGTCCTTGTGGCACAATGACATAGCCTAACCTGACCTGCACTTATGTGGAGGCAAACACACATTTTAGTGCGGACACATTTTTCTTAAAAGTTAAAACTGTCGGCACACGGAGATTGGAAGGTGTTTATGATTCCAGTGCATAATAACAGTTAAACTATGTTCACATTATAATTTAAAAAACGAAACATTGTGTGAAACGCATATTTCTCTCTCTCACTCTCTCTCTCTCTCTCTTTCTTTCTGTATTTCTCTCATTCACTCCCTTTCTTTCTCTTTCAATGAAAAAAGAGAGAATTTAAATATGATTGTATTGTAGTAACAGTTGAAACTTGCACCCCACACCCGCGAGATAAAGTAGTTTTGTGTGCACGCAATGGGTCGACTAAATATGCTTCCTACTTGTTAACTGTTAAATAAATTATATATTTTTTTATAAAAATGCATTTGTTCGCTATTTTTATACAAGTGTTCGATTTCGGCCTGCAATTCCTCCCATTAATACGACGAGAGAAAGCTGCCTGTAACGACACAATGAACACACAAGAAGAAACCCATGCCAGCCATTTAAAGCCGACGATATATCGACCCGTTTTGTTGATGTGTACAACATGTGCCTATCGTTAGATATCGTTGGAAGTCGTTTATTCCCCAGGGAGCTGGTTGCGTTCCGAAGACGTTCCCCAACCAAGTAACCCTCCCACGGAAGCGATAGTACCATATCCTCTCTAGATATTCGTTAGGTTAGGGTAAACGATAGACTCGGACTAGGATAATGTTATCGTCCAAGTTTGTGTGTTGATATCAAATAGAATCATAGGCATCGAGGAAACCGAAGCAATTAAGGCCTTAATAAGTGGTGATGTCTATGTAATATATATAGTGCTCGGCTGAGCTTCAATCTATGATTCCCCTCGCTAAACTTTCACAAGAAACACTCGTCTAGCTGAAAACATTATCAATAATTTTCCCCACTCTATGTAATATATATATAAAACATTATCAATAATTTTCCCCACTCTTTATCTGTGCCTAAACCTAAACATAGATTTCATTATCAAAGCTTCTTTCTTAGAACTGCACGGTGCACGCCTGTGGAATACCACAATAATGTCTATTAAAAATTAACTGTTTTTAATTTTAATTTGTAAAAAGTCTCAAGTAACTCCTAAATTGCATCCGTATTATACCTCCCCCGCCTCACTGAGGATCGAACCTTCAACTGTTGCCACATATGGGCAGGAGCTGCTAGAAAAGACTTGTCCTGCCTTGATAGGGTTCAAAATAGACTTCGTGGCCTGGTGGGAGATGTCCTTTTCTCTTCGCTGCAACCTCTATCTCACAGAAGAGATGTTGCAAGTTTGTCTCTGCTTTATCGTTATTTTCATGGAAAGTGTTCGACTGAGCTTCCATCTATGGTCCCCCCTCGCCAAACTTTCAAAGAAACACTAGACTAGCTGAAAACATCATCAATAATTTTCCCCACTCTTTATCTGTACCTAAACCTAAACATAGATTCCATGATCAAAGCTTCTTTCTTAGAACTGCACGCCTGTGGAATTGTCTTCCGTTTTCCTGATTTCCAGCTTTCTATAATATGGTTGTCTTCAAGTCCAACGTGAACAAGTTTCTGATGAGCGGTTCCACTTAAGTTAACAAATTTACCGAACTTCCATTACTATCGATTACTATATTGTCCTTTTGACTACTCTACACTCTTTAACCCTTATACTTGAGTAGCCTATCGGCCTTGATAAGTGGTGACGTCTATGTAAAAAAAAAAAAAATCGCAATACGAAATAGCGACGACGCGAGGGTTTCAGACAAAGACGATAAAAAATAACCACGTATAAAGAACTTTATTTATCGCCTGATTTAAGGAAAACGTCGCAGTAAGACCGACAACAATGGCATTAATCCCATCTCGATTTGGTGAGCTGATGTCACTCGCGAAAATAATGTGTCTGTTAGGATATCTACAACCCATTCTTAACAATAGAACTCGTCAAGACCATATTCTAAAGAAGCAAATGGCATATCAACTTAACGGAAGATTCTTCATTTTAATGGATGCTGTCTTCTTCCGAGGCAGTCTGGATTTTTTATGTTTTCTTTTTTTTTTTTTTAGATTACAAATTGTTGATTTTATATACCCTCTTTTTCAAGAGGTTAGACACAAGGTCAAGTGTGGATTTGAGGACTCAACAATTTCCCACACTCTTTGGCCCTGTCGGTGGGGCATTAGAATACACCGACTGCCCCCCTGCAGAGGGTAAAAGTCCCTCAATGGGGGTCCTGGATATGACCTTAAACTATATCCAGTGGTGAGGCCCTAGCTTGCGGGCTTTGGGGAGTGTGGAGCCACCCTTTAATTACCATTGCTCCCAGGTCCACTCTAACCCGGAGTGGTAGTACCTGTTAAGGTCCCAACTATGGGTTAAATAGAAACCGACTTGAAAACAACAAATATATTCTATTAAAAAATTTTTGTTCAAAATCTTTGGATTCGGCATTAAATAACCCGAAAAGGGTTGATATGCCGTAAAACAAAAACAACCAACCAACCAACCACACTCTTTACCTGTGCCTAAACCTAAATGCAGATTCCATGAACAAAGCTTCTTTCTTATTACTGCATGTCTGTGGAACACTCTTCCGATTCCCTGCTTTCCAGCTGACTACAATCTGATTGTCTTCAAGTCCAACGTAAACAAATTCTTGATGAACCGTCCCTCTAAGTAATCCAATTTACAAATTCCCACTACATGTGATTACTGTGCCATAATCATATTGACTTATGTATACGCATTAACCCTTGTCCTCGAGTGGCCTCCGGGCCTTAATAAGTGGTGATTTCTATGTAATATATATATATATATACTTTATATTAATTTTTACATAAGCAATAAAATGTTGCTACACAGTCATGAGCATGTTTCGGCCAGCTAGTTAATAGTAAGTAGAGGCCTCTTCAGGCGATACAGGTTATACGAAAGCAAAGTTTGTTTTCGCATAAGCTTACTCATAAAATTTGACTATCTTAGTTAAAAATAAAACTAATTGATAAATTTACGTGGTTTTTGGAATATGACAATAGGTGCATCATAACGATTTTTTGTATTCCTTTTATTTTATTTATTATTATTTTTTTTTTTTAATAAAGTGGAATTCTTTCTTAGAACTGCACGCCTGTGGAACTCTTTTCCGTTTGCCTGCTTTCCGGCTGACTACAATATGGTTATCTTCAAGTCCAACGTAAACAAGTTCTTGATGAACCGTCCCTCTAAGTAATCCAATTTACAAAATCCCCACTACTTACGTTTACTATCATCACATTAACTAATGTATGCCCATTAATCATTATCCTCGAGTGACCTCCGGGCCTTAATAAATGGTGATTCCTGTGTAAAAAAAAAAAAAAAAAAAAAAAAAAACGAGTGAAATAGATTCGCATTTGCAACGCACATTTTTTGTCGGTCGCATCGTTAACCTCTTAGCAACCAAAGTTTTATAAAGTGTTCATATACTGGTCTACCCTTGTGCTGTTCGTGCTCTTAACCGCTTAATTTTTTTTTTCTTTTTTACTTGTGGAGTTGGGCATCACTTTTTAAAGCTCGGAAGCTACTCTATGATAAAAGTTCTTCTTGGCCTTTTGGTCAAGATCAAAGTGTAGTATCTGTTCTCAGTACTTACTGCGGTCTGCCTCAACGCCGGCTTTTGTTCTCTGCAAGGACCAGCCCCTTCTTGGGGATTGGACCCGCAAGGACTTTTGTGCTTTATTGTTGTTTTTTGCCCACTCTGGGCAGCCATTAACTGCGTTTTCTCCTTTCTTTCAGATAGTCCAGGGTCCAGCTAGCACTTAAGCAGCCGGCAGGGCCAAGGGAAACTGACATACCTCTTTAGGTGAAGGTCCCCTTGGTTTCCGAATCGGCGGGTGTCTAGCCGGGCCTTGGGCCAACAAAGTAGATGGAGCAGGCCTCTGCTCCTGCCACCTTGGGGGACGCCCCAGGTGTAGGTGCCGTGAAGGGTTTCGTGCCGAGAAGGGTCTCGGGGGTCGCCACCCCCAGTTCGGAAGGGTCGAGTGCCGGTGCGGTTCCGGGGGTCGCCACCCCCAACTCAGAAGGGTCGTGTTCGGTTGCGTCGCGGTCGGTAGCGTCTGGCAGGGTTGCAGGCGCCGTGCAGGGTACCCCCAGTGCAGGTGCGCCCGGTTGGGTTTCGGGCGCTGGGATGACCTCCCAGGAGGACATCCCTGGATCGGTAACGGGAACAGCAGCGTCCAGGGAGGAGGAGGTGGAGGCCTGGCGAAAGTTTGTTCACGAGATTCCAGGCGGGCCGTGGAAGGTGAAAAGTAGAAGGAGACGAGCAAAGCAATGGTCACGATCAGAAAGAAGCAGCCCAAGGGATAGATCGGTCGAAGGGATGAGAAAGGCGAGATCCATGGAGGTGTTCAGGTTAGAAGGGTGCTCCCCGGGGACGGGGGGATACACTAACGTGGAGCCGGTGGAAAAGGAGGAATGGCCAGCCCTCGTATTGTCGGATTCACCAATCCCAGCAGGACAGAGAACACCGCAGGCAAAGACGGTGGCAGAAGCAGTGGTAGCAGCGGCAGGAGTCCAGTCCACGGGTGAACAGCTGAGCTGGGGACCAAAGGAGAGGAAGGCAAAGTCCCCAGCTTACTACAAACAGCTGTTTGAAACGAGATACAAGGAGCTCGTGGACGGGAACAACATCAAAGTGGTCCCGCAAACATTGGAAGGAATAAGGGAGCGCTCCGTCTCCCTACTAACATTGGATGCCAAAGGGAAGGGACTTAAAGGCGTCCCGAAAGAAAGAATGATGGAACTCCTGGGCGAACTCAAGATCCCGGCCCAATACGCCGTAAGAAGATTTAATGCCATGTGGGAGGTCCTCTTACCGACAAAAGAAGAGGCACAGAAACTGGCAAGAGGGGATCTCACATGGCGGGACATCCGCATCAGACCAGAATATTTGTCAAAAAGGAGAACAGCGGTGACAATTTCGGGAGTCCCCTGTTTCTTAGAAGAAGACCAGCTGGGGGCCATCATGTCCCAGTACGGGGAGGTCGAGGAGGTGGAAGCGGTGAAGGGCCCCCGTAATATCAAAACAGGGGAATATAAATTTCTGATGCGGCTGTCAAGGAAGGAGTTCCATGAAATTCCCGCCCAATTGACATGCGAGGGTTGGTCCATGGTGGTCATCGTGGAGGGCAGAAGACCACAATGTTGGCAATGCCAAAAACCAGGGCACGTGGCCAGATTCTGCCCTCAAAGGAAAACAGCAGAGACCAGTAAACAAGGACCAGCTCAGAGCCAGACGAAGGAGCCCCCGATGGAGGTAGATACCACTACAAAATGGAGTACGGTGGTATCAAAGAAGGGGAGAAAGGTGGAACCGGCTCCACGAGCAGAAACAAGACCTACAGTAACGGCTACAAAGAGAAAGATCAGTAGCAGGTCATCCGAATCAGAGAGCGACGGTGGGGATGACAAACAGCAAGAAAAAAGAGAAAAGAAAGAACAGCCTACTGAATCTCCAAAAAACCAACCCCCCCAAGAGGATGTTCAGCCAACCCCTCCCCTATTCACCACACCAGCAAGCGAAACGGAGCGTTCGGAGGCTCCAACAGAAACGCCAGAACCTGTCGAAACACCCGAACCAGTTGAAATGACGGCAGAGAAAGAAGCCCCGGGAAAGAAAGTAGAAGAAAAGTCGGCAGTAAGAGCAGAAAAAACCAGAAAGTTCCCTTTCTGGCCCGGGAAAAGAGTTTGTGAAGCCGACATCAGCAACACGGTCAGTGACCTCAACGGAAGGCAGAGGAGGTACCTGAAAGAACTAGAAAGCCTCTCAAAGGTCGACAAAAAGGAGGTCACTGACCCAAGAAACTTTCCGGACGCTCCGTCATTAATTACATTCGTCCGAGTGAATAGGGGAGGTAGAGCGAAGGCGCTCTGGAGAATGGTGGAGGAGGCAAAAACAGCGTTTAAAGGCCTCAAACTAGTAGACGGGGAGCACCCTTCACTAAGTAAGATTAATACCCAATGCGAGGGGAGGGTCCCGCTTTATGTTCACCCCTCCCTCTATAGGGCACTGAAAATGACGTTCCCCTTGGACGTGGGGGGCCTGGCTCGAGACGGACGGCTTACGTCCGACCTGCTCACGGGCAGTCTTGGTCAGGCCTTCGACGTCCTCACTCCCGAGGACTTTAGACCCTTAGTTGAGGAATACTTCTAGTTAGGGAAACATGGCCTTGAACCTGGCTAGCTTAAATGCGAGGGGCATGAGGTCTCGAAGCAAGGCTGCTCGCGTGCTGAGGGACCTCATGGCCCTTGAGGTAGACATAGCTGCAATACAGGAGACCCACTTTGTTGGGGCTGGGGACTGCGATGTGCTGGTGAACGATTTTGATGTTTACTCAGCATATGGCAGTCTCCAGAGCCGGGGGGTTTCTGTGCTAGTAAGTCGCACCCTATCTGCGACGGTTACACTTGTTCATGCGGACGCTCATGGGAGGCTGGTCGTGGTCGATGTTGCCGTTAGCAGCAGCGCATTCCGGATCATGGCAGTTTATGCGCCCAACATCCAAAGCGAGAGGGTTTCCTTTTTTCGGCGGGTGGAGGGGTTTCTCTCTTCGGGTCCGGAGCGAGTAGTTTTAATGGGGGACTGGAATGCCATCCTGGACCCCAAGTTAGATAAGGTCGGGGGGCCTAGTGGGACGGGTAGGTGTGAAAGCAGCCTGTCTGACCTGATGGCCTCGTGCGATCTGGTCGACAGGTTCCGTCTGGATCACCCCGGGAGGGAGATGTGGACGTGGCATACTAGTGCGGCCGCCAGTCCAAGTACATACTTGGACAGGATGTTAATTAGAAGGGGCGACGTAGATTTTCTATCTTGTCCCACGTTCCACTGGTTAGGGCATTCGGACCACAAACTTGTGTTGGCCCGTTTGAAGTTAGGTAATAGGCCTAGGTTGGCTGGCTACTGGAAGATGAACGCCTCCTTGTTGGAGTCGGTCGACTTCCGGGAGCAGCTGACGACACAAATTCAGAGGGAGTTAGTGGGGGCGGTTACCGGGAGTAGGTGGTGGGTTAATCTTAAGGTCACCATTAGGCATTTTTGTGTCCAATATAGCCAAAGCCTCGCTTTAACTAGGGCTCGGACCAAAAAGCACCTAGAGGATAGATTGACCCGGGCGGTGGCAGGGGGGGATTCCCTAGATCTAGCACTAATTAAGGGGGACCTCAGTCGCTTGGCTAGCGAGCGATATGAAGGTCAAGTAGTTAGGGCTAGGTTAAATAGAGTCTCCAACGAAGCCGTGAACGTTGACGCTGTTGAGCGTGGGGCCGCTTTAAGACGCGGCTCGGATGGGTACATTCGGGAGGTGAAAAACCTGGAAGGACGTTCTCTCGTGTCGACGCGGGAGATCTGCAATGGGTTTCGGCAACATTTGGAGGAGCGCTTCACCAAACTACCCAGACTCCGCGGCCAGGAGTTTGGCAGCTATTTACCTGGCTCGCCCCGCCTTACTGCGGCCCGAGCGGCTAGTTGCGAGGGGGTGGTTACGGAGCGTGAGGTCATTACTGCGTTGAAGCAGGTTGGCCACAACAAATCTCCGGGGCTCGATGGTTTGCCCTACGAACTGTACTTGAGGCTGTCGCCCATGTTTGTGCCCCTTTTGACGGGCGTGTTTAACCACTGGTTTGCCCAGGACTCGATCCCGAGGCAGGTAACCAAAGGAGTGGTCACGCTTCTGAAGAAGGGAAACCAACATGGTGGGGGGAACTTAGATGATTATAGGCCCATAACTCTGCTTAACGCAGATTTTAAGATTTTGGCCCGTATTCTTGCAAACCGACTGCAGGTTGTTATCGACGAGTTGGTCGAACCGGATCAGAACTACGCTGTGAAGGGTCGAACAATTCAAAACAATCTGCACTTGGTGCGCACGATAATAGAGGGGTTAGAAGACGACACAGAAGCCGCGCTGATCAATTTAGATCAGTCCAAGGCGTTCGATAGGGTGGACCATGGGTTCCTGAGGGCTGTTGTGGAGGCCGCCGGCTTTGGTCCGGACTTCCGCAAGTGGATCTCCGCCCTGTATCGTGACCCCGCGGTGGTGGTGCAAGTCAATGGTAGGTTGTCGGAGTCCTTTGGGGTCTCCCGGTCGGTGCGGCAGGGTTGTCCGCTGTCGCCTCTGCTCTATGTCCTGGCGTTGGAGCCCTTCCTTCGCAAATTAAGGGACAAGGCGGCGAGACCAGTCCTACGCGGCATTGCTCTACCTGGCGGCCGATTTGCCAGGGTGTCCGCGTACGCCGATGACGTCACCGTTTTCGCAGCCAGTCGTAACGACATCGAAGCGGTGATAGAGGCGATCGCTGAGTACGAAGTTGTCACAGGGGCCGTGATCAATCGCAGCAAGTCCGTCGGCCTGCGGTTGAGCGCCTGGACCGGGGTAAACTCGCTTCCAGGTGCGTTCGGCTGGACTGATGGCCCGGTTAAGATCCTCGGTGTGTGGTTCGGGCCGGATCTCCAGCTGGACAAGATTTGGTCGGAGGTACAGACTAAGGTCGAATCGTCTGTCGTGACTTGGATTCGGAGGAGATTGTCCTTGAAGGGTCGTGCGGAGGCATGCGCCACTTACGTGTTTCCGTTGATCCTTTACCGTTTATCTGTTCTTCCCCTGCCTGCGGACCGCTGTAAGGCTTTAGAGCGACTCCTGTTCAAACTTCTCTGGAAGGGAGGAAAGCCGTATGTCCGTAGACAGGTCTGTACGCAGAAGCTTAGCGAGGGAGGCTTGGGGATGCCTGATCTGCGCAGCCATCAACACGCAGAAAGACTGGCGTTCCTGAGTCGGACACTGATAGAGGAGGCACCCTGGGTTCCGGCCGTGCAGCGCGCTTTCCCACGGCTATTAACCAACCCCGCCGCCGAAGGTCGCCGTCGACCAGCGGGGGAAGGGCGCTTCCTGACCGAATGCCGAGCCGCCCTTAGGGCATTGCCGGGGTCCAATGACCTTGCACGGCCTAGGTGGAGGCTATATGAGGAGTTAGTGGAGGGTACCGCGAACGATCCGCTGGTGGAGCGGCTACATCTGTCGAGGGGGGAGGTTCTCTCGCTTTGGAGTTGGGCGCCCGCCAGTAGCTACATTAATAATTCAGAATTTTCGGTAACGTGGAGGCTAGTCCGGGATGCGTTGCCTCTCTTCGACCGACTTGCCAGGGATTTCCGGGATCCCGATTATTATTTTCCCCCGTGCCCACGCTGCAACGATGAGAACGAGGACGAAACGCGTGAACACGCGTTCTTTCTTTGCAGCGGGGTGCGGAGTCTCTGGAGGTATGTCGAAGGGGTAACGGCTCGCATCGACCCCGAGCGGTCGGTGCCACTTGATTTGGCGTACGTGGTTGACAATGTGGACCCGCCGTTTATCAGGGAGAAACGGGCGGTGTTTCTGGCGATACTGGCTGTAGCTAGGTTAGTGACGTGGGTTACACGTCTGAGCATTGTCTATGAGGGGCAATCTGCTTCCGATCAGGATCTGGTCCTTTATTTTAAGCATCAACTTAAAATAAAAATCAGATGTGATTGGAAAAGATTGCCCCGCATCGACTTTGATAGGAGATGGGTGCACAACACTAGTTTGTGCATCCGACGAGGAGCCAGGTTCGAGTTAGTGTTTCCACCCTAGTGGTATTGTTCCTAAGGTGCTGAGGTTTGGTTTTCTCGGAACCCAGCCCCTTATGTAAAGTAATATAAGGTCAACCTTATACGATGGGTAGGAGTAGGCTAGGTAGGTGTTTAACCACCAAGAGTGGATAGCTTATGCTTTATTAGGGCCTAGACTAGGGTAGTATGCATGTTATCCTGTTCCCGTAGTCTTTTATTTTTTCGTTAGATTGGCACTAAGAGAGCTTCCAAAGATGCCCAGTCCACTTGTTTATTTTGTCCCCGGCCTATTTTTGTCCATTACGCACTTTTATCTTGGAAGACGCCATCCACCCCGGTTTACCCCAACCCCAAGTTATTTTTCACACATACCCTTAGGTCCTCCACTCCCCTCTAGGGAACGACCTGCTTGCTTTCACCTCTTCCCCCCGGGGGAGAGGAGCGGAAGACAGTGGGCGTTTCACAATGACAGACCAGCTATTAGGTAGGGAGGGTCCCTTACTAACCTGCCCCCATAGGCATTTTGTTTATTTGCTTTCTTTTTCTTTCTTTTTGGGTGTTTTCTAGTTTGCCCCCCTCCCCATCATTCCACCCCCATTAATAAAAAAAAAAAAAAAAAAAAAAAAAAAAAAAAAACTTTATTTTGTATATAAATAAGTTTTGTTTTGTTCCTGTACATATTTGTTTTAAAATCTTTTCAGCGTGAATGTCGCCTGCCATCCGTGTAAGCTGGGGAGCTGTTATTTTAAGTAGGTCCTGGTAAGAATGTAAGGCGGTTATGCAAATAGTGCGTGATAGAAACTCTAGTATAGGTTTTACTTAATAAAGTACTTGCTATCAAACGCAAGTCTAGCCTAGGACCAGCAAAGACCCCTATTTTTCCCCACTTCCCCCTACTGGCCCTGGTGCCTAAGTTGTTACGGACCCCTAATAAGGCCTTGGCAGTAGATAATGCCAAGGTCGGGGCCGTAACGACTAAATAAAATCTGTTCTGGCAGATACTGCAAGCTATGACTAGCAAAGACCAGATGTGGGGGCAACCCCACATGCCTGACCATTAACCAGCTCTCATTTCTCACCTCTCGGAAGCTGGTCCCCTTTTTCCCTTCCCCCTCCCTTCGCTCCTCGCATTAAAAATCGGCCTTGTGCCTAATTTGCTCGGTGGGGGAGCAAATAAATACAATCTGTTCTTCAGATGCTGCACTTCTATTTCTTGTTCTCTTTCGGTGGAGGAGAAATCCTTCACGACTGAGACAATTTTTTATTTTTGTACCTTTTCTCCACGTTAAAAAACGACCCTGGTGTCTAACTCTGTCCCGTGGGGAGGCATTGTAAATAGGTAATCTATGATAAAAAATTAAATGTTTCGTAGATGTAGAAATATTTTTATCAGTTATAGCGGAACATGGGTTGGGCTATATTATATATAATATATAACTTATACGCAATAGATTTGAAAGCGACCACGTTATAGTTGGTCCAGCACACACTCGATTAGGTCAGTTGCGTGGCCCAAATGGTTAGAATGAGAATCAACGCTTCTAAGACGCAAATCATCTCTAATAACATCCCCCCCACCTGACCAGTGGCTGTAACTCTCCACGGTGAAGCTGTGAACTTCAAATACCTTGCATTAGTTTTTACAACCACCGGTCAAGCAAAATACAGAATCATCACCCGTATCAACCTGGCTAGAGCAGCCTTCGTCCGTCTCAAAAAAAAAAAAAAAAAAAAAAAAAACGAACTGTGGTCTCGCCAGGTGATAAGACGTACTATGAAACTGCGGATCTACAGGGTCATGGTCAGAACAATTCTTCTCTATGAATGTGAAACCTGGCCACTACGCAGAGACAGTCTTCATAAACTGATCCGACGCTGCGTGCAAAAGTCTTTTTTTCTTTTTTCTTTTTTTCTTTACATGGTAGTCACCACTTATCAAGGCCAGGAAGCCACTCGGGGACAAGGGTTATTGCGTGTACAGTAATCAATGGAATAATATCATAGTAAACGTTAGTAACAGAGGTTTGATAAAGTGTCTCACTTAAGGGGGGCGGTTTATCAGGAATTTGTTTATGTTGGACTTGAAGACATCCAAATCCAGGTGGGAAACAGGCAAACGGAAGAGGGTTCCACATGAATACCGTTTTCTTTCGTTCAGGAAACCGAAAAGAAAAAAAAAAGACAACTATACCACTCCAACTTTGGCGCAAAAACTAATTATGACAGCACAATCTATTATTTTTATAAATATATTTATTTACTTTTATGAAGGTGTCGCTAATGAAAACTAAAAATAAATTAAAATAATTACAAATAATAATAACAATAATAACAATAATAATAACAATAATAATAATAATAATAATAATAATAATAATAGATAAATAAATAAATAAAATGGCCGACGCGATATTTATATCGTAGATTTCTACATTTGAAAGGTCTTGTAAAGAAACAAAAAAAATCTACTGAACTTTTTTAAATTGAAATAAAAAGGCTTTCATTCATGGTACTTTCCAAATTTCTTTGTTCGCAATGTGGTTAACACAACTCTGCCCTGTCGAACACAGTCTCCGTCTACTTAAGTTCAGTCGCCGTCACGCACCTTCTGGTTTGTTAATCTGTTCCCTCTTTTTTTTTATTTTGAGATTAACTGTAATAACCAGATATATATTCTAACACTACATTAGCCAAATTAATTAGATAAATACTTTTAAAGTTTAACCTAAACAACTACAATAATATCGCGACTTCTTCATAACGCTGAATGTTCACGGAACGCCAAGCAGCAATATATTACACATGGAAGATGTCGCTGTGGAATTTCCACAGGTCTCGCTCGTTATGCATGAATATTTTCTTTCACACAACTGTCGGTTTGAAGAACACAATTCCATTGGACTGTTTCCTGATCGACTATACCTACTGATACCTGTAGCTGCATTCACCCGGGATAGATTGTGCCTGCCCAATGGTGTTAACCGCATCTCGCATCAAAGACATCGACTCCTGTCAACGGCATGCTTCAGCCATTCACGGTCAACAGCCCCTGCACCCCCTCGGGGGTCCGGGCGACAAGATCAAGGTGTAGTGTCTGTTCCGGCAGATGCTGCAAAGCTAAGACTAGCAAAGACCAGCTATGACTAGCAAGGACCATATGTGGGGGTAACCCCACATATCTGAACTTGGTCAATGTAGGGATTACCCTACGACCACAGTTACTATCCAGCTCCCATTTCCCACCTCTCGGGAGTAGGATCCCCCTTTCCCTCCCCCTTCCCTCTCTCTCCACATTAAAAAACGGCCTTGTGCCTAATTTGCTCGGTGGGGGAGCAAATAAATACCATCTGTTCCGGCAGATACTGCAAGTAAAGACCATATGTGGGGGCGACCCCACATATAAGACCTTGGTCAATGTAGGGGCAACCCTTCATACCAATTGTCACTATCCAGCTCCCCTCCTCGGTGGGGGAGCAAATAAATAAACAGCCATTCACGGTTCTTGCAACGGAAACCAAAAAACCTGAGAACCAGACATGATGTCTATCTGCTTTTATTGTTTTAAATTGACCACCTAGGCGCTTCTTCAAACCAGTGGAATGGGCGTTACCAATTGACGGGCGAACTCATTCCCCGGCAAGTGCAGCACATGACCTAAACACTGGAGTCTCCTATTCAGCAGAGTTTCTTCCAGGTGAAGCATGTTTCATCTATCGTGTATGGTCGAGTTAGGGATTTTGTTGGAGTGGCGAACGCCAAGAATATAGTGAAGGCAGTCGTGATCGAAGACAATATAGAAATTACGAGTAAACCCCCAGGAAGGAGGGCCCCTTGATTTCTGAGAACTGAAGTATAATGGACGAAAATTAAAGAAAAACAGTAATTAGATATCTACTAACCCTCTCGGTTAAAATACGCTTAAATATGATATTTAAATTTGTCCAAATTTCGTATATATTATTATAGAGTTATGATTTCCAAAGTAAAAAAAAACAAAAAAAAAAAAACAAACATATTTGGTTGCCATCAGCTCGACTCGAAACCGAAAGCAAAATTGTAGCATTCAAAGCTTGTGACGTTACCACTGTACCAACGTGGACGCATGTGAACAGATCAAAAATAAACTAAGATGAATTTAAAAAATGTGTAACGATTTTTTTTTCCAATTTTGATCCCTTTTTTACCCCTTAAAAACTATTTAAACCGGCTAAAGACCCATAAAATAATAACCCATGAAAAATCCAATCATTTAAGGTCTCTAGTGTCGCTCTTCAACTTTTAGTTTCGGAAGAGATAGAGTTTGAAAATACGGAGACAGAGAGACAGACATAGTGAGTTTTATAAATGGTATTTTGTAAAATTTTCTTCGCTCTAGCATCCTGAAGTCCGTTTCGTCTTAATGTAACAGAGCGCGAACCCGCTTATAGCAGCAGCAGCAGCAGTAAAAAGAGCCAAAATAATATGCTAATACCGAGCCGAGTGCGAGATGATGTCACGGCTATGAAGGAAAGAAATATGTTTAAAAAAAAAAACAAACAAAAAAACGTGAACCTTGAGGTTAAGGAAAGACAGAGATCGTGGTATTACACAGGTGATGCTAGAGCGACAGGAAAAGGCGCGTGCTATCACGTCTTTATAACACTGGAGAAAACATTTAGACAAGAGACAAAGCGTTATTCTGGAAAGTACCTGTAAATAAACGTTATGTTGTTTCACTGAAAAAAAGGAGTCGAATTCTATCCTTGTCTTGTTTTCTTGCGACGGCATTAATACGCGTGTAACGTTACGATAAGACACAATGGATAATCCCTGTAAGGGTTACTGCTTAATATGTAAATCACAGGTTTCACGTTTCTCAATCACATCATCCGGGAATCTGCACTTCTTGATTTAAGAGTGATAAATCTAAGATGATTAAACAATGGCGATGTAAGTGGAGATACCATAAACTTTTTTTACAAATGGATATCTTACGTTACAACCGCTAAGGTTACACCGGTGTAACGTAAAATATTTCTCTGTAGAAATTAGTTTTTTTTTCTCTATAAGAGAAGAAAGGCTGTTTTTAGGATCGGATTTTTTTTCGATTTTTGATAATTATCGGATGAATGTCTGTACAAAACATATCTAAGAACACTGCCAGATATATAAAATACATTTGTGTGAAATTGGCTAAAGGTAGGCTCAGCCGTTTCGGAACCTATAAAGAAGGAAGAAGGAACTGTCACACGTACAAAGTGACTTTTACACATATATATATATATATATATATATATATATATATATATATATATATTATTGAGCACTCTTAATAACAACATCTGCCTTACTTTTAATGCTAGGTTTATTTATGGTGTCTTTTAAATTTAATAAAAACCCTTTAAAATTTGCTGACGAGGAGACCTTGTTTATTAAAAAACTATATGTAATAATTATTGTCCGTGACTTGATGTCTACCACAATAAAAAGCACTGTTTTCCGAAACGATCGTACAGATAATTGATTTTGTTGATGTTCCTTCTTATGAAACGGATTTTTAATTTAATTATAATTTGATTTTTAAATTTTTAAATTATAAATCACATTACTTAATATTGAATTAGCTCTAGGATATTTACCTATCGAGCTTATTATATATCTAAATTAACACGAGCACTTTTTCTTTCCTGTATTTTAATAAAACTAGTAATTTCACTGTTACATTAAAATACACTCAGCTCTTCAGACTATTGTTCTAATCTCCTTTAAAATATATATATATATATATATATATATATATATATATATATATATATATATATATATATATATATATTATAGAGCACTCTTAATAACCTCGTTTTAATTTTTATTTAATTCTCCTGGAAATCTTTAACTTGGTATATATATATATATATATATATATATATATATATATATATATAGTTTAACCCGGATATAAGAGAGTTAACAGGGCTGGAAACAATTCTCTTATATCCGGAAGAGATAGCCCAAGTCGCAACACCAATTTGAAACAAATTTCAAAACCTGCAAGAATTGAAGAAAAAAGATCAGGAACGAAATATGGGAGTTAAATCGCAATCCAGAGATTCTGCAATCTGTTATGAATAATGTTTTGGAAAGAGCACAAATATGCGAAGCTGAAAATATGCAACTTTCAAAAGACATTATATTTCATAAATAATGATGTATCAATTTTTGAACTAGCTTTCATTTTAAATTCTCTAATGTCTTAATCAGATTGTGTAAATATTACAGAAAGATATTATCAAAAATAATGAATCTCTTTACGATCTAAATCATTCAGTTATTTTCTGGACACCTGTATCTAAAATGCATTTTGTGTATGTATTTGTGTGTAAAATCGTTTCGTATTAACTCCGAAACTATCAAAGCGTGTCAGAGGTTAATTGGCCAAAGATGTGGTGAGACGACAACAACTACGGATGGCAGTGATGGCTGAGAATGCAGTTAGGAGATTCGAAGTTCCTATCCGTCGCGGTTACCACCTGACGAAGGTCAGAGGAATAGTTGGCCGAAACGTTGTGAATAAACAAATCAATAAAAGATGAAAAACAACAACTAATAAAGATGAGACTAATAGTCCGAAATAAAATGAATTCCAATTAAGGAATAATATATATACCAATCGGTACGGACCCGACTATTGAAGATCAGATAATAAATAAACGTGGATTTATAAGATCAAAGAATCCAACCTTGATCGCCCTTCGGGGCCCGTGGCGTAGTTGATAAAAATAAATTAATATCAGGCTGATTGTTTGAATTTGGCAATTTTTCTTTAAATCAAATGTGCCAAAGTACAGAAAGCTGTCATCAAAGTAAAGGATTTTTTTTTTTTTTAAGTTCGAAACCGCTCAGTGACGTTTTGGACAGCCTGTACATAATAGTAGAAAGAGCGATAACGACAATCACAAGTAGAGAGAGAAAGAGAGAGAGAGAGAGAGAGAGAGAGAGAGTGAGAGAGAGCGGGGGGAGGGAGAGAGAGAGAAAGAGAGATACAAGAAAAAAGAGAAAACGCGAACAAGAGGAAAAGAGAGGAAAATAGATAAAGAGAATGAAAACTAAAGAGAGAATGAATTAGATGGAGAGAAAAAGAGGGAATAAGATATAAAAAAAAGAGAGGATGGCGGTTCCCGTTGCTATGACTACTCGATCTGTCCATCCTGATTAAACAGCTGCTCTTGAATCTGTGGAAGTATCGCTTCTTTTATATCGATATTAAATAAATATGAATCAAATCGTGAGACAACACAATGTGTGTGTGTGTATTTCTCGTGTGTATTTTCTTTTTTTTTTTTTTACATGGAGGTCACCACTTATTAGGGCTCAGAAGCCACTCGGGGATAAGGGTTATTTTGTGTACAGCAATCAATGAGATAACCTTGCAGTATTCATTAGAATTGGAGATTTGATAAAATATAATTACTTAAGGGGGCGGTTCATCAGGAATTTGTTTATGTTGGACTTGAAGACATCCAAGTTGTAGTTAGGTGGGAAACAGGCAAGCGGTAGAGAGTTCCATAGGCGTGCACTTCTAAGAAAGAAGCTTTGTCCATGGAATCTACGTTTTGATTTAGGCACAGATAAAGAGCGGGAACTTATTTACAGTGGTTTCAGCTAGACGGGTGTTTCTCGTGAAAGATTGGCGAGGGGGGGGCAGAGATTGGGGATCAGACGAGGACCTGCCATGGAAATAACAATAAAACAAAGATAGGCTCGCAACGTCTCTTCTGTGGGAGAGAGGTTGCAGGGAAGAGAAAAGGGCATCCCCCACTAAACCACGAAGTCTATTTTGTACTCTATCAATGCAGGATAGGCTGTTTTTAGCAACTCCTGCCAAGATGTGGCAGCAGTACTCCATCTTTGGACGTACTTGGCTTTTATATCGATAGAGAATTGCATCAAATCAACGCATTAAATCCGGACTTCCTTTTTTATTTACTATAAATTATCGATGTCTTCGTTCAGTCTTCACATGTAAATTGTGAGGCAACTGTTGCGCAACCCCAACCACACCTCTTCTAAATCGACACTATCTGATTCCAGTGGCAAGGAGAAAGCCAGGAAAGTCGAGATAAGCACCTAGAAATCCTAAATCGTTACCCATTTAGTATTGATCAGGTTTAACGTTGCTTAACTTCGGTGATCCAACGCGAATCGATGTGTCAACATGTCAACGTTATTATGCCATACATATATATATATTTTGAGCTTAGGTATGTAGACAATGTCAAAACAATGTTCATTCACTGCCCGCATAGCAGCAGCCAAATAGCGCAACGGTAAGAAGCTCCGACTGTCGTTTGTGCAGTCGAGTCTCGATCCTGGCTTGGGTTAGTTTCTTGTCTAGCCCCACTGATGAGCTGTGAAACAGCGAAACTATACTGTATGTGGATAACTCCATATATATTGAAAACGAATAAAGGAAAGTATATATATATAGCGTGTCATGAAAGAAATCCAATAAAGTACTCGATCGTGGATGTGAGAGCTGAAGATACAATATTTAATACGACACTATGAATTTGCGCTGACTTTCCAACCTCTTATGGTTGATTCAGCGCGATGAAACCACTGGTACGCCTTTGAAATATGTATATATTGTGTCGTAATGAATATTGTATATATATATATATATATATATATATATATATATATATATATATACTTAGTAATGTGAGTGATAATTTAAAAATCAAATTAGAATTAAATTAAAAATCCGTTTCACAAGAAGGAACAACAAAAAATCAATAATTTGTACGATCATTTCGGAAAACAATGTTTTTATTGTGGTAGACATCAAGCTACGGACAATAATTTTTACATATAGTGTTTTTAACAAACAAAGTTTCCTCATCAGCAAAGTATTGGGTATATATTTTGGATATTGGATATATATTGAGTATATATATTGTCCAAAAACCTAAGATCAATTTGTTTACACAAAGGCATCGCTTTATGCGCTAATTGTAATTTGTATATTACTTCCCAATATGCTCAACCCAAGGTATATATATATATATATATATATGTGTGTGTGTGTGTGTGTGTGTGTGTGTGTGTTTCGAGAACATCCGGGCACTCCCAAGCTCATGAGTCCGCCATCGGTAATCACCTGATTAGTATAAATAGGTGTTCTGACCAATATTCCGATGGTTGGTTTTCTGTTTTATACAGTGCTAGGTCGAACTATCATCTCAATATCATTGAGGCGTTAGTCATTAATAACTCTCGACCTAGCCTATGTAGACAAAAGATTTTGAAACATCAGTTGGAAATATTTACTGATTTAAAACCACCTGAACAGTGAGAATTATATATATATTTTTTTTTCTCACTGGTTTTCAAACTGAAACCAATTTCCCCCTTTCCTCATTCGATTCTTAGCTTTTAATTTATCATTCTGACGTTTCCTCTTAGAGGGTCAGACGATAAGGCCTTAAGGAAATTCTAACAATTCCACCTGCCCGTTTTTTTTTTTGTTTCTTTGATCTTTTTATTTTCCATAAATTAAATTATGTTCCCTCTGAAATTTCTCCTTCCATTTTGCTGTACCAAGAATTTACTTACATATTTTCGAGGTCGGTACAGCTCACAATTTATCAAAACGTTAAACAAAGTTATACGTATTAAAAATAAGTTAATCGTTTTGAAGTGTAGGATGGAATTTCTTAAATCTTGCCGCCTAAATCATGCAGCTCCCGGTTATATCTGTCATCGTATTTCTAAAATTGAATGTAGAAATACATTGGCAGTTCAACGTGTATTCTTACAAGACGAAATCCTATTTAACTCCGATACATATAATTCGTTACGTAGTAAACACCTTTTACTTTGGGCCATGGTTTGGAAAGAACTATCTTTCTTTGATAAACTCGGTTTTTCCAAGTTTTTGTCCAATGGCGACAATTTTACCCTCAATAAATGTATTTCTCCTAATAATAAATATTTAAAAAATTTAATTACTAAGAAGTTTGGGATTAGAACAAAGTCGGATAAACATATATTTAATTATTCTTCTTATGTTTTGTCCAATACGGAAGAATTTGTTTTATCTGCTGGCTTACAATTTTGCATTCCTCCCCTTTATGTTGATAAAATTTCAATATTTAGTGAAATTGAATTATTATATACTCAATTAAAACAACATTCGCCTATCTCCACTGATGAATTAACTAGTGTTAAAATTCAGTTGGGCGAATTAGGTCGGAGGTTTTCTGCCATAAACACTAAATTCAGCGATTTTGTTTGGCAGAAAAATCATTTTGAAGCGGCAAAATTAATTAGGTCTAATTCCGACATTTATCTTACTCGCCCAGATAAAGGATCGGGCGTTGTTATACTTAACAAAACGGATTATATCTCCAAAATGTTACAAATTTTGGACGATAAAAATAAATTTCTCCGGTTGGGTGATTTAAGCCATGATGACACTTTTCGAATGGAAATAAAAATCCAGAAAAGATTTCTTCAACTTTATAAAAGCGGGTTTATTTCTAAGGAGATTTACGATAGAATCCGACCCATTGGCTCTCAAAGGCCTAGAATGTACGGTTTACCCAAGGTTCATAAACCTAACATTCCTTTGCGACCCATTTTATCTATGTTGGGTTCTGCACAACACGAACTTGGGAAATGGTTAGTTGATCTTCTTAAATATGTGCTTTCTTTTTATTAAGTCCATTGTATCTCTGATTCTTTTCAATTTGTGTCTCATATACACAAATTATCTTTATCTAAGAATACCGAGTTCTTGGCTTCCTTTGACATTAATAGTCCTTTTACTAATATACCTTTGGATGAAACCATTGGTATTTGTGCTGACTATCTATATCGTGGCCCCTCAAAATCTCCACAATTTCCTGAACGAATTTTCGTTGAACTGATGGAACTTGCTACTAAATCAGTTTCTTTCAGTTTCAACAACATTATGTACCGGCAAATTGATGGGATATCTATGGGTAGCCCTCTTGGTCCTTCGCTAGCCAACATTTTAGTTGGATTTTTGGAAAACGAATTATTTTCCAAAATTACTAAACCAACATTCTATACACGCTACGTTGATGATACTTTTGCATGCTTTCCCTCACGGAGTGAAGCTGAACAGTTTCTTCGTCTTCTTTGTAACTTGCATGCATCGTTACAATTTACTATGGAGGTCGAGGACTGTGGCTCTCTTTCATTCCTCGATGTTCGTGTTTCTAAAGTTGGTTCTACGTTTGAGACCTCTGTATACAGAAAACCTACATTTACAGGGCTCTATCTTAATTGGTTTTCCTTTGCCCCTCAGTCTAGAAAAATAAACCTCATTAGCGCTCTTACACATCGTGCACTTATGATTTGTTCACCAAACCGTCTTGATGCGGAACTTGGTGAAATCACAAATATTTTTCTCAGCAATGGATATCCCATAAATATAATAAAAACTACTATTGAACGTAAAATTGCTACATTTAATAGTGTTAAACGTATTGGTCCATCACGTTGTCCTATTTATTTAAAATTACCATGGTAAGGTCCTGATGGCCTTCATATTGTTGAAAGGATTTCTTCTGCTACTCAACGTTGTTTTCCAGCTACTATGCTTAGAGTAGTTTACACAATTCGAACCTTTTTCTCTTCTTTTCGTAAAGATGTTTTGCCAACCATTCAAAAGAATTCTGTTGTTTATAAATTTGTTTGTCAGTGTGGAACTGACTACGTTGGCAAGACATCCCAAAGATTGGAAATGAGAATATCCCAACACATCCCTCGGGATATTCGATTACACCAGGTTTCGAGAACATCCGGGCACTCCCAAGCTCATGAGTCCGCCATCGGTAATCACCTGATTAGTATAAATAGGTGTTCTGACCAATATTCCGATGGGTGGTTTTCTGTTTTATACAGTGCTAGGTCGAACTATCATCTCAATATCATTGAGGCGTTAGTCATTAATAACTCTCGACCTAGCCTGTGTAGACAAAAGATTTTGAAACATCAGTTGGAAATATTTATTGATTTAAAACCACCTGAACAGTGAGAATTATATTTTTTTCTCTCACTGGTTTTCCAACTGAAACCAATTTCTCCCTTTCCTCATTCGATTCTTAGCTTTTAATTTATCATTCTGACGTTTCCTCTTAGAGGGTCAGACGATAAGGTCTTAAGGAAATTTTAACAATTCCACCTGCCCGTTTTTTTTTGTTTCTTTGATCTTTTTATTTTCCATAAATAAAATTATGTTCCCTCTGAAATTTCTCCTTCCATTTTGCTGTACCAAGAATTTACTTATATATATATATATATATATATATATATATATATATATATATATATATATATATATATATATATATAACATATATAATATATAGAGAGAGATGTCAAGGTTATGAAATTAAATAAAATGATGTTATATTTTATTTTATATATATATATTTATTTATTTATATATGTCGCATATTTCACACTGAGGAAGACCAAAGGAGCGGTCGAAAATATGTGGTTTGAAAAGAAATATTCTTGTTTTTTTTTCCAAAGACATTTTGTAATCCTACACGTCAACACATACGAAATAAATACAGAACAGATATAAATATTTATATAGTTTTCGTATTGATTTTTATCCATACATATATACATACATACATACATACATATATACATACATACATATATACATACATACATACATACATACATACATATATAGTGCAAAATTTTGTTGAAAATTCAAAGACTCACGTTTTCATTTTTATAACCTTCGTTTATTTCCTTGATTTTTCCATTACAGCTGTTTCATTGATGAGTTGGCAATTTTACGATTGATGTTTCCATAAAAATATCCTGTCCCCATGAACTTCTTCAGATGTTTATTCATTAGATTTTTACAACAAAAGGTATATTTTTAACATTGTGGACATACATACATAAAAACATACATATATATATGTGTATATATATATATATATTTATAATATAATATATGATATGATTTATATAAATTTCAAGGTTATAAAATAAAATAAAACGATGTTTTATTTTATTTAATTTTATTTATTTATTTATTTTTGTATTTAATATTTTGTTTTTATATTTCACGCGTTCCTCAACCCCTGTTCACAAAGTTGATCGAAAAAAAAACAAAAAAAAAACAACTAATAAAAGATGAGACTAATAGTCCGAAATAAAAATAAAAATTAACATAAAAATGCTCATCTCAAAATAAAAATTCCAATTAAGGAATAATATATATATCTCTCAATCAGTACGGACCCGACTATGGAAGATCAGATAATAAATAAATATGGATTTATAAGATCAAAGAATCCAACCTTGATCGCCCTTCGGGGCCCGTGGCGCAGTTAATAGAGACGTTGAATCTCTACGGTTCCAGATGAACATTGTCTGAAGATAGCGGTTTCAATCCCACCCAAAGCGTGCCAGAGGTAATTGGTCAAAAATGTGGTGAGACGACAACAACTACGGATGGCAGTGATGGCTGAGAATGCAGTTAGGAGATTCGAAGTTCCTATCCGTCGCGGTTACCGCCTGACGAAGGCCAGAGGAAGTTGGCCGAAACGTTGTGAACCAATAAAAAAAAAAAAAAAAAAACAACTAATAAAAGATGAGACTAATAGTCCGAAATAAAAATAAAAATTAACATAAAAATGCTCATCTCAAAATAAAAATTCCAATTAAGGAATAATATATATATAAAAATGAAACACGTTGAAAAAAAAACTGGACAACGTTAATTTCTGGCAACAATGTTTGAATAAGAATCGGAATTGAGAATCGAAAAAATATTATCTTTTTGGGATATCGGAATCGGTAACGGAATCGGCAAAATTTTGCATATTGTCCTATGCTTAAAATAATTCCTTTAATTATATTTTTTTAATTTGATTTTGTTTAAAAAAAATCTTCCGTTGTTTTAGTAATAATCATTAAATAATCAATATTTATTGATTTAAACTTCCAGTAAAGCCAAAATCTATAGACCCCCCTCTCACAAGTAGGTCTTTCCGTTTGAAAAAATACGTGCACGAATTCTGTGGTTGTTTATCGTTTTTATATGCTTCTCTCCTATTGAGATTTTAGTTAGCCAATCAGCTTTCTAGTATCCACCGCGCCCCTTCCTATCAGCCAATGGGCATACATTTTATCGGACAAAGGATCTGTTTTAAAACTAGGTTAAAAAATACCGTATAAAAACAACACTAGCGAATAAATACTGGGAACTCAAAGAAGGCGGACATTCGCCGGTAGTCGAATGGAAAATAATAGGTAGGTATCTAGACGACCCATGTAGATTATGCCTTCATGAAACATTTGCTATCCTGTACTTTAAAGAACCCCGGCATCTATTAAACTGTAGAAGAGAAATAGCAAATAAGTGTGTTCACAAAATAAAATTTACTGTAGGATAGCGATACAAAATAGTTTTAAAACTAACAAAAACAATAGAAAAGAAACAAATAAATAAATTAAATAAACATGAATATACGTATGTATATATATGTATATATATGTGCATATATGTATGTAGACATATATATATTTATATATAAACTAACAATAAAAAAAAACACTAACCTAGTTTTAAAACAGATCCTTTGTCCGATAAAATTTAACAGCTAAATCTGACCCCCAAGATCGCCCTGGGCATGGAATATGTGCCTACATCAAGGATGGCTTCCCGTGTGGCAGGGATATCTCTAGAGAAGATCCTAATTTACCCTATATGTGCTTCAGGGTTGCACTTGCTAACACCACTGCATTTATATTTGCCCTCTATAGGCCCCACAACAGCGGAGTTACTATCTTTAAGAGCATATCTGAGAAAATAGACCACATACTGTCTTCACATCCCTCGGCTAACATCTGCATCTGTAGTGACTTCAACGTCCATAACGTGGAATGGCTGACCCATTCAAATAAGACAGATGATGTCCTCTATATTATCAGATCTGACCGAATGGTTAATTGTAGGCATAGACCAATTCATACCATCTAAAAAATTCCAACAAAAACCTAACAGCCAGCCATGGTTCTCCCCAGAATGTGCTGCTGCTATCGCGCACAGAAATCACTTTTTCCATAGCTACCAACGTAATAGATGCACTGAGACTAAAGCTGCTGTCAGGTCTGCCAGCAACCACTGTAAAAGAGTAATAAAAACTGCAAGAGAGCTATATGTCCAGTCTGTTAAATCCAAGGTAGCTGATCAGCGGCTTGGATCCCACCAGTTTTGGCAAATAACAAATAGGATCCTGAACAGAAGTGTGAGTTCTATCCCAACCATTATCAATGGACCAGAGGTCATCTCGTCAGCGTCAGACAAGGCCAAACTATTTGCAAAGAACTTTGCAGCTAATTCTACCCTATGCGACGAAGGCCATCAACTCCCCATATTCCTCCTATAACACAGAACAAGCTAGGTAACATACAAATATCCGTGCATGAGGTCGCCAAGCTAATAAAGAACCTAGATTCCAGTAAAGCAACTGGCCCTGATGGCATCCCAATTATAGTGTTAAAAAAGCTTCAACCAGAACTTGCTCCCATACTTACGAAACTGTTTACGCGCTGCCTTCAGGAGAAGTGCTTTCGGACTCCCTGGAAGACCTCATCAGTTTGCCCTGTATTTAAGAATTCAGGTGATAAGTCATCTCCCTCTCAGTACAGACCAATAAGTCTCCTGTGTGTTATGAGTAAGTTGCTGGAATTCATATTAAATAGAGAAATAGTCAACCACCTCAGCAGGAATAACCTTCTTAGTGACACACAATATGGTTTCCGCTCTGCAAGATCTACCGCAGATGTGCTGACGGTTATATCCCACAGGATTAGTGAATCTCTTGACAAAGGCTTCCTTTCTAGGGCAATTGCTTTTGACATATCAAAGGCCTTCGACAAGGTATGGCATAAGGGTCCACTTCACAAGATTTCCAGCTACGGTATAACTGGAAATGTTTTCTCAATCATTAAATCATTTCTCTCCGATAGGCTCATAAGAGTAGTGGTAGATGGACAAAAATCGGAGGCCTGCAATATAAATGCTGGAGTCCCTCAGGGGTCAATCCTGGGCCCAACTCTCTTCCTGATCTACATCAATGACCTCCCTAAACACATACTTAAATCATTCGTTGACATCTATGCTGATGACACGACCATCTACGGCAACACATCAAAGGCTGTAAATGACAAAGTTCTCTCTGATTCTCTCTCCTCTGATCTCGAGCGCGTGGTTCAGTGGGGGAAGATGTGGCTGGTTACCTTTAATGCATCCAAAACCAAACTCCTATCCTTACATCATCAACGCTCTGATCCCTAGCTGGCATCAATTGTGATGGATGGTTCTCGTCTGGGTGAGGCCTCGTGTTTTGACAAGCTTCTGGGTTTGACCTTTACTCCTGATCTGAAATGGAACACGTACATCAAGTCTGTTGCCAAGGTCGCTGAAAAGATGGTGGGATCCTTCTACCGCTCCAGAAGATATCTCACTACTGATGCAATTCTCTATCTATATAAAAGCCAAGTACGTCCAAGGATGGAGTACTGCTGCCATATCTGGGCAGGAGCTGCTAAAAACAGCCTATCCTGCCTTGACAGAGTACAAAATAGACTTCGTGGCTTAGTTGGGGATGCCCTTTTTTCTACCCTGCAACCTCTCTTCCACAGAAGAGACGTTGCGAGCCTATCCTTGTTTTATCCTTATTTCCATGGCAGGTGCTCGTCTGAACTCCAATCTCGTGTCCCCCTCGCCAATCTTTCACGAAAAACACCTGTCTAGCTGAATCCACTGTGAAAAATTTCCCCCACTCTATATCTGTGCCTAAATCAAAACGCGGATTCCATGAACAAAGCTTCTTTCTTAGAACTGCACGCCTGTGAAACTCTGTTCCGTCTGCCTGCTTCCCTCCGGACTACAACTTGGATGTCTTCAAGTCCAATGTTAACAAATTCCTAATGAACCGCCCCCTTAATTAAACACTTCATCAAATCTCCACACTAACGTAATGTACTTGCAATAACCCTTATCCCTGAGTGGCTTCCGGGCCTTGATAAGTGGTGATCACTGTGTAAAAAAAAATGCATGCCCATTGGCTGAAAGGAAGGGCCGCGTTGGATACTAGAAAGCTGATTGGCTAACTAAAATCTCAATAGGACAGGAGCATATAATAACGATAAACAACCACAGAATTCGCGCATAAGCCTGAGGAGTCCTAAAGTGGATGAAACGCCGAATAGTCAGTGTAGCTTAATCGCCATATATATTTTATAAATTACTAACTAGCTCTACCTACGTATTGAGCACTTTTGAAGTAAATACTTAAAGTTTACGCATAAATCTATACTTTCGTATATTAATTTTATTTGAGTAAATTAAGTATATATATATATATAGAGAGAGAGAGAGAAGATAGAGAGATAAAGAGAGAGAGAGAGAGAAGAGAGAGAGAATAAATGAGAAAAAGTTATATTCCAAAATTCATGATGCTGACCATCTTATAATTTATTCCTTTAATAAATTATAAGATGCTCAACATCATGAATTTTGGAATATAACTTTTTTCTCATTTATTCTCTATATTGCTCTGTAATTACATTGAGCTTCTTAAATAAGGATTGATATATATTATAAGAAAATATATTTCTACAGAAATATATATATACTAGCAAAGATACCCGTGCTTCGCACGGAGCTTTGTTGCGCACTCGGGTACCAAAATCTGTGGGCACCTTTCCAGTAAGTTGATGTTGTAAGAGCAACGATTGCATAAGGTGATTAACATTTTAACTACCTCTTGTAGTGACTGAAATTCAATCAGGAACTTCACAAAACATTTTCATCAAAAAGGAAGGTTACTTGATGTTACATAGTAAATTTTTCATTGAAGTCATTTTCAACTCTTGCTTAAATTTTATCTTGCACATTCAATACTAAAAACTTACCACAATCAGATCATGTCAGTTTTTCCTCATATCCATTTCTCGAACTTTTCACTAAAGAGCCTCAGGGTAAACTACATTTCTGCTGCTTTGATTTGGAGCCAGAATGCAGAGTTTTTCTGAACTTCCTGTCTGGCTGATGGAGACGTAGAACATATCGTGACTGAAGCAGTCTGATGTCAAGTCTACGCCAATGGTGTTAAATGTCTGACCTTGACTTTTGTTTATGCTCATTGCAAAACACACCTTCACAGGAAATTGGAGTCTCCGGAATTTAAATGGAAGTACTGAGTCCGATGGAACTAAGGGGATCCTTGGCAGTAGAACGGTTTCGCCTTTGTAGGAACCACAGGAAATGGTGGCCTCAAGTACATTGGTGTGCAATCTGGTGATAACACATCTGGTTCCGTTTGTTGTTTTTGGCGGTTCCAAGGATCGAAGAATCATGATTGGCGATCCAATTTTGAGATTTAAAATGTGTGGAGGCATTCCAGATATCTCCAAAGAGTTTAAAAACTCCACAGTGTAGTGAACAGCTTCATATTCATTAGTAGCTGAATCAACTGACTTGTATTGCTTTGTGTCTCCTGGAAATTCATCCATTATTGAATTGTTCAAATGATTCACATTGCTGTTTAATGGCGAAATAATAGCCCTCTCAGCAAGCCAATCCGGTGATTTTCCATTGTTTTGCAGGTCTGGGTACACTTTGTCTTTCAGTTGCTTCTGATTACCGACACATTTACCAAGCGCAGTTGGAATCTTAATTGTGTCAGGTGAAGAAGTGATAGGAAACTGACCATTACCGATTTGGAGAAGCAATTTTGAGAAGTCTGCTGCAGCTGTGTTATCAGAGATATAGGCTCTCATATTAGTAGTCAGTCTCTTCACTATAACGTGCCTCCAGAGATAGGATTGTTTCAAACTTGCATTGACAATGTTAGCCCTTGTGCCATTTTTAACCACTGGGAGGATTTGACGGAAATCACCGCAAAATAAGGTTGGAATGCCACCCATGGGATTCTTGTTTCCTGTGATGTCTTGCAGTGTTCGGTCAATTGCTTCATAAGCACTCTTGTGCGTCATTGGGGCTTCGTCTACAATGATTGCAGAGGTGTCTCTAATTACATTTGCCAAGGCTGAGTTACCAGTAATTTTGCAAACTGGCTGATCCATTCGATGAGTATCCAAGGGTACTTTAAAAGTGCTGTGAAGAGTGCGGCCACCTTGTAGTAGAGTAGCAGCAATGCCACTGAATGCTGTTGCAAGCACAATCTTTCTCATGGATCTAATCTTTGCAAGGATCAAATTGATTACAAAAGTCTTGCCCGTACCACCTGGAGCATCAAGAAACATCATGTTTTTGTTCATTTCACCTTGTGCTTCCAAAATTGCCATGAATGAATTGTAAACTTCTCTTTGAGAATCGGTCAGTTTTTCTTGCATATTTTCTGCTTGTAGGGAAGTTCTTCAAGATTATAAGTAACTTCACGTTGATACTCTCTCGCGAGTCTTTCATCTCTCCCTTGCATTGGTGCAGGTAATCCATAGCTTGCCAATGGTTGACTGCACATAAGGAGAACTTTTTCTTCAATTAGACAAAGAGTTTTATTGTAGATGTCCTCATTAAAATCTGCTTCTGGATTGTTAACTTCTTGCCTGTATCTGTGAAGAATGTCTTCAGATATTACATCACGAAAAGCCATCCAGATCTCAAGAGGATTTCTTGGCTCACAGGCTGTTAAAATTATCACAAATAGGCTTCGCAAATTTGAAGGTGATTGAGTGGCACTTGCCTCTCCTACTGCTTGATGCAAGTGATGGTCATTTTCTAGAAGGCCTCGAGCAAGGCACGCTGCTCTGTATGTTTCAAACACCTGACCATTGTATGCTCGCAAATTTTGAAATGAAGTTGGACCAGCAACCTCATTGAGCAACAGGCGTAAGAAATAACACTCCCCTGCTTTTGGACTAATCGTGTAGATTCTCCCAATGCATGGTGCCTTCCATACATCATCATTTTCAGTACCTTCAACTTGTACCCCACGCATTCTTCTCATCCATTTCTTTGTCGATTTGTTCGAAGTGTAAAACTCAGGGACTTCTACGTATTTGAGACCCCTTGCAAAGTCATCCTCATGGCAGAGTTGAAAAAATGCTGTCAAAGTTGTGGCAGGCGGTGGACCTTGGGCTCGTTCCAGAGCAGTATCAGCTGAGAACATGACACGCTGCCCATTTTCAAGATGAACAGAAAGTTGTACAATTGGGGGGAAATGTTCATGGATGGGATGTTCCAATATCCTCCAGGCTGCCTCTGAACTGCCGACATACCTTGCATTCTGGAACTGCTGGATCTCATCCACAATGTGACTTTGTACTTGGCCTTGTTGGTTAACTGCTCCATCAGTTCTTTGTAGTTCAAACACTGCTTGATCACATCCTTTATTCACGTATTTGAGGACATATTTGATGCTTTGGATCGAGCTGCAAATTTCTACGTTAATGTGAGCGTTGAACTGCTGAAGGAGGACCTTGTTGTACGGAACAATCCACTGGTTTGTTATTTCTTGATTAACATACCGACCATTTCTCTTCATCCTTATTGTACCAGTCTGGCCTCCATCTTCTGGTTTTCTTCGCCTGTACTTGGGGTAAGAGTCTTGGCCTTGCTTGGTACACTGAAGAAATTCTTTTGGGTATTTTTTGGAACATTTGTTGTCAATCATACATGGACAATTTGGATTAAATGGTCCACAAGGTCCATGCACCATATGTGCCATCACTTTAGCATGAAGATCAGGATCTTCCTCTTTGTCAGGGATCTCTGCAGATATGCAGAGATCCATTTTTTCTGGTAGAAGTTTGTCCTCTGGGGCCTGCCAGGTGAGGATGTGTGCATGCGGCAGTCCTCTTTTTTGATATTCAATACTGTACAGGAAAGCCCTCAACCTGCCAAATCCTCCCTTTTTAATAAATTCAAGTAACTTTTTTAGCTTCTGCCTGAAAACCCTGGCAACAATATCTGGACGATCCTGAGGGTCTTGCCCTTGAAGACAATTTTCTGTAATTTCTGTCCACTTTGGATTTGTTGTGAACGTGATGAAGAGGTCGGCTCGGCCCATTCGCCGAACATATGCCATGGCATCACTTTGACGCTCAAACATGTATCGAGGGCCTCCTGTATAAGTTGCCGGAAGTACAACTCGTTGACCAAACTGTTCTGGATTCCCATCCTCCCTAAGAATTGAATCTCTCAAGTTGCTATAATTGTCAGCTCTCAGGGTCTGTTGCTCACGCCTCAGGAACTGTAAACGTTCTGTTTCAATCTTGCAGTACACATCCACCAGCCATTGTTGAAATAGCCTTCGGTACCAGAGAAAATAGTTTCCAGGCCGAGTCATTAAATGGTACGAATAAAATTGCTGTTGGGTAACTTTTCGCCCATTGGATGCCTTCATGTAGATGTTGTAAGATTGAGAACCATAGGGGTACATTAACGGGTACATTAAAGTATCGTAGAGGGGATGTAGTTCGGAGATCCATTTTAATGTATCATTTCTAAAACGCAAGACAATATCCCGGTTAGCTGTTGGTTCATTCACCATTAATATTCCAATCTCATACGTTGTTGTTGGAGCATTGAATCGCCGTGGATGCTCTTCTTGCGGCCTTCGGTCTTCCCTTATGACAACTTTATGTTCTACCAAGTGTTCTTCTTCAATCCTCTCCTTTGTTGTTTTCAGCTGACAAATAAAGCTGTTGTTCTCATGTAAAAGTTCAGTCAGACTTTGGAGAATGTCTCTATTGAGTCTACTGTCACGTCCCCGATTATGTAGTTCCTCTTCCAGACTATCAAAGAAGTAAACTTGAATAAACTTTGCTGTTTCATCTTCAGGTGGTAAAAGACTCCCAATCTGGTGGCAAACCTGGCCTCGAATTCTAAAAGAAGGATTCCACCCATGTACTGCCGCAATTTTGTGACCAAATGATGTCATTGCAAAACAATTGTTATAACTGCGTAGATTTTGCAGAAAATCTTTAGAGATGGGACCATTGCCGGAGAGCAAATCTTGAAGCAACTGAGGCAGTGGTGGAAAGCTATCAAGCACAACTTTGCCAGAAGAACAACAACAACCAGGGGTTTCTCCTTTAAATTTTACAGCTGAGCAATGTTGACATACTTTGTCCATTTTTCCTATATCAGCTGGAGTGAGAGAGTCATTTTTGTTGTAGAGCAATCCTTTTCTATTGCAGTGTTCTATTTCATGGTGTCTCAAAGCAGTCATTCGTTGTCTAGCTGGCTCGTTTTCTGTCAATTGCTGGGGCAAAGTCATACTCTCTCTCCATGCAGCCTCTCGTTGTTGCCCTTGGTATAGGCGAAAGCTTCGTTGGGTTTCCGATTCATTCTGATGTCGTTGAGCCACTCTCAACTCACCTTGTGTACGTCTACTTACCTCATATAATTCATTCGATCGTAATATTGCTTCTCTTTCCAGTGCATATCTTTGCCTTTCTTGAATTTCATCTTGTGATGAATTTAACCGCCTTACAGCATGTCTAGTTCTGTCAGCTTCACGTTGGGTTTCTCTTTCCAAATCTGACAGTCTTGCTCTCCTTTCTCTTTGACGTATCCTGTTAAGTTCTAGACGTCTTTCTCTATCTGAATTGTTTTCATTGGAGCGAATTGCAGCAACTCTTAGTCTATTAGCTTCCAATCTTTCCATTCTTTATTCCTCACTTTCGTTTCTACTTCGTTTGGGTGGCATAATTTCGGTTTTAAACGGAATTGTTTAACGATATTAATGATTGTAAATTAATTAAGCGTAAAGGAAATGTATACTAACTGAAATGGACGAACTATAAATAATATTTCTGAATAGTACAATTATAAACAATTATATTGTACCTATTTACTATGCCTCCCCACGGGACAGAGTTAGACACCAGGGTCGTTTTTTAACGTGGAGAAAAGGTACAAAAATAAAAATTGTCTCAGTCGTGAAGGATTTCTCCTCCACCGAAAGAGAACAAGAAAATGAAGTGCAGCATCTGAAGAACAGATGGTATTTATTTGCTCCCCCACCGAGCAAATTAGGCACAAGGCCAATTTTTAATGTGAGGAGTGAAGGGAGGGGGAAGGGAAAAAGGGGACCAGCTCCCGATAGGTGGGAAATGGGAGCTGGTTAAAGGTCAGGCATGTGGGGTTGCCCCCACATCTGGTCTTTGCTAGTCATAGCTTGCAGCATCTGAAGAACAGATGGTATTTATTTGCTCCCCCACTGAGCAAATTAGGCACAAGGCCGTTTTTAATGTGAGGTAAAAACCAGCTCCCCTAAAAGTAGGCAAAAAGGGGGCACTCTGGTTACCAAAAATAATAATTGTCCCAGTATAGAGGGTTTCCCCTCCATTGACTGGTACAAATTATCTTAAGTGCAGCAGCAGCATCTGAAGAACAGATACTACACTTTGATCTTGACCAAAAGGAATGAATAAAAGCGACCTACGTGTGACTCATTACTTCCGGGTGTAAACGTCACAGTCTAAAAGTAATAATTAAAGAAAAAAGTAAATGTAAAATAAATGTAATACCAACTTAGGTTAACTAAGTAAACAGTACAATTAAAACAGTTCTATTAAAACAAATAATTACTAAGATCTAGGTAATTGTTAGTCTCATTGTTATGGTTTTAAAGAAAAAAATGTGTAAAAAAAAGTTCTGCTTTTGTGAGTACGTGTATTTCTTTTAAATTACATAACCTTTTTATTTTATTATTTATATCTCTTTTAAATTTATATATTTTGTTAGTAAACTCGAAGAAATTCAGTTGAATAAAACCTTGTTCGTGTTCTTTACGTTAAACTCATATTTTTATAAAAGGTTCATCCGGTTTAAAGAAAGCACTAAGTTTAAATAAGATTGGAAATAACTAATTCAATATATAAATAGAAAAATGAAATAAATATAAGCTTTAAGTCTTAAGATAGTAATAATCAAAATGTAATAAATTATTTGTAGTTCAAATCTATGATAAACAGGCTTTCGAAATAGGCTCGACCAGAAAGATTAAATTGGAACGAAATTATAATCTCCGTGCCATTTTCAAAACAACCCCACAAAAGTAACGATATCCTGCAGTTGGTTAAATAACAATGGTTGTAAGAAAAATGTAAAAGAAAATGCGCTTATCTGTTTATTTTGACCTGTTTTATTTAATTAAAAAAAATTGGCTATAACTGGAAGAGAGCGTTATGTTTTGGGGGTTGTTTAAAAAATAGAATGGAAATAAAGTTAGTTCCGTTTTAATTGTGTTTAATTGCGGCAAGCGCTAACAAAATCGAAAAATCACTGTTTACATTCGAAATGTTAACTTTTATAGGTTTACAGGTTTGCTGACAAGGCTGGGGGTGTTTAATACAATTATTTTACTAAATTGATTTTTTTCATTTAAAAATAAAATTATTTCTTTTTTAATAAAGTTTTATTTTAAAATATTTGTTTTTGTTTATTTATATAAAATTACGATAGTTGAATTGTATTCTTTCAATTATATTGGCAAGTAAAATATAAAAGATTAAAACGGAACGAAATTGAAATTTCCATTACATTTTCAATACAATCCCAAAACATAAAGCTTTGCTCGCCAATGAATTGTTTTGATAATATACGTAAAGTGAAATAAATCGAATATAAAATTAAATGAAAATATATTAAATAATTAAATGTTAAATAGATTTTGTAAATAGTACAGTTGAAATGATTAGAATATTTCCAATATGTAATAAGGTCGAGGTAATTAGTTAAAGAGATTTAATATAATGTGATATGCAAATGAGCATAAGTCATTCGATATGGGGGTGGTTTGTAGACTAGTATATAAAGAAATTAGGCATAGATTCTTATGTCTCCTATAACAGAAACATCCTAAAATGGGTTCTAATGTTTCTCTACCAGGAGAGATCTACCCTCTTACCTCCTTTATATTTCGTTGATGATGGAGAGCTGTACACACAGACAGAAACACACGAACCCTATTACTTTATAAAAATATAGATAGATATATACATATATATATGCAGTTTGAAAAATAGAAACAGACAGAGTGAGTTAGATTTATATTTTAGTTTCATACTTGCTTGTTAAGGGGAAGATGAAAGATGTCGATGAGGCTTTAGTTAAAAGGCTTCTGCCATATTGCATATTTAAATATCTTTCTTGTTGATTGTTGGCGAAACGGTAATTAAAAATTCTGAGATTGTATCAGCACCTGAAAACACTGATCGTATCAGTCGCATAATGTACTTAAAACATAACAGCGAACGATTCGAAAAGCACTCAAAAAAGAGCTAAATGGTTTCACCTTAATTAAAAGTTTGCTGACAAACAGACAAATGGAATAGATTAGCACGACAGTTGAAATAATGCATGCGCCGAGAAATAGATGGCGTTCATCTTTTTCGAAGACAGACTCATCAAGGAAGGCGATTTATGACGCGTTTTCTTCTCTAATTTTTTTTTTTTTTTTACATAGGCATCACCACATTATCAAGGCCAAGAGGTCACTCAAGGATAAGGGTTAAAGAGTGTACAGTAGAAATTGGACAATATAGTAATCATTAGTAATGAAAATTTGGTAAATTTGATAACTTATATGGAATGGCTCAAGAACTTATTTACGTTAGACTTGAACACAACCATATTGTAGTCAGCCGGAAAGCACGAAAACGGAAGACAATTCCACAGGCGTGCAGTTCTAAGAAAGAAGCTTTGTTCATGGAATCTACGTTTAGGTTTAGGCACAGATAAAGAGTGGGGGGGATTATTGATAGTGTTTACAGCTAGACGAGTGTTTCTTGTGAAAGTTTGGCGAGGGGGGACCATAGATTGAAGCTCAGTCGAACACTTTCCATGAAAATAACGATACATCAGAGACAAACTCGCAACATCTCTTCTGTGAGATAGAGGTTGCAAGGAAGAGAAAAGGACATCTCCTACGAGGCTACGAAGTCTATTTTGAACTCTATCAAGGCAGGCCAAGTCCTTTCTAGCAGCTCCTGCCCAGATGTGGCAATAATATTCCATCCTTGGACGTACCTGGCTCTTATATAGATAGAGAATAGCATCAGCAGTGAGATATCTACCGGATCGATAGAAAGATCCCACCATTTTTCCAGCGGCCTTGGCAACAGATTTGATGTACGTGATCTATTGCGATTCCGGAGGTAGAATCTTTTTGCAAACAAAGCATTATCGCATTGCAATATATTATTTTACAAGAGGGTCACCACTTAACAAGACCCGAAGTCCACGAGGATAAGGGTTCATGAGTGTACGGTAGTCACTGGGACAACAGCGTAGTAATCGTTAAAGGTGGAAATTTGGTATAATTTATTTATTTAAGAGGACGGCTCGATAGGAATTTGTTTACGTTAGACTTGAAGACAGCGATATTGTAGCCAGCCAGCAAGCAGACCAGCGGAATAGAGTTCCACGGGCGGTTTATTTAGTAGAGTTATTGGTGCCAATTTTACGGTCACCGGTCAAGCGAAAGATGAAATCATCATCCGTATCAACCTCGCTAGAGCAGCTTTCGTCTGTCTTTAAAAACGGACGGTTCAACGAATAACAGGGACGTTCCTAGGATGATGAAAACAATTTCCGGCCAAGGTTATGGTCTTTAGTGTGGTTTCTAGTGAGGGCCACATCATGCCACCGCACATTTTCAAAGTCGGCTTGAAAGTCAACAACAAAGTGTGATTGGATGTAGTAAAGAGTGCGTTAATCCTTAGTAGCAATCAAGTGGCAGACTCTGGGTGTGTTGCAATTGCTGCCAGAATCTGGGCGTGGCAGCAGAACTCACCACCTGCCCATAAGCCCAAAGCGATACAAGAGAAGTGCTTGTACCCTTCTCCCACTGATTCTCCTCCTCCTCCCCCGACCACAATCCGCTGAATTACTTCGTTTGATACTATATATATATATATATATATATATATAGTATCAAACGAAGTAATTATATATATATATATATATATATATATATATATATATATATATATATATATATATATATCGCCCCAAACAAGGCACATTGCCACTTTGGTGTAGGGGGCTACTATCAGGGGCAGCAACTACTGGGGCACTATGTTGGAATTTCGGCAGCAAGATGTCGGTTCACGTTACACTTGAATTTCTGCATGTCAGTACAGTTAGAGAAGCAGGGACCTTGATTGTCACATTCAATGCTGCTAAGACTAAACTGGTTTCCTTCAATAATTACAAGAAACCTTCTCTGCCACCAATAGCAATGGCCAGTGACTCCCTGTCTGAGAGTACATCTTTCAAACTGCTTGGCCTAACCTTCACAGGAAACATCAGTTGGAACAATTATATTGAAAACATTGCCAGGGCCGCTGCGAAAAAGGTAGGCTCTCTCTACCATGCTAGAAAACTACTGACACCTGAAAGTATCCTGTACCTCTAGAAAGCCACCATTCGCCCATGTATGGAGTATTGTTGTCACATTTGGGCTGGTGCATCTGCTGCTAGTCTCTCGCTCCTAGACAAGGTTCAAAATCTGATAGGCCCTGAACTGGCATCTAAGTTTCAGCCTGGGTCCCATCGACGAAATTTTGCATCCCTCTGCCTGTTCTACAAGTATTATGAATGTTCTGACGAACAAGTACAAGTTCTACAAGTATGGTGAATGTTCTGACGAACTGTAGACACTTGTGCCCCACGACGTGAGTACCCTCGACAAACCCGACAGGCTGCTAAATCCCACCCCCACACTGTAGAGATCCCTAGACGTAAAAGATCTTTTTACTCCAATAGTTTCTTCCCCAGAACCGCTAGACTCTGGAATTCCATTCCAGGTCCCTGCTTCCCCAACAGTACTGACGTGCAGAAGTCCAAGTGTAACGTGAACCGAAATCTTGCTGCCCAAATCCCTACATAGTACCCCAGTAGTTGTTGCCCCTGATAGTAGCCCCCTACACCAAAGTGGCAATTTGCCTTGTTTGGGGTGAAAATGTAATAAAAAATATAATAAAAAAATATTTAAAAAATATTAAACTTTCAAGAGTCCGCGACGATTTTAAATGCCTATACAAAAAAGTCTGGAAACTTATTCAAGGCACTTCGTAAGTTCCTAATATTTTACTATTTTTTTTTTTTTTTTTACTGTTATTTTCCTATTTCTACTCCTTTCCGCAGTTTTGAAAACAATCTACAAATACAAGGGGAGATAAATAAACATGATTAAAACCTGCGAGATTTAAGTTGGTTGGTTGTTTTTGTTTTACGGCATATCAACCTTTTTCAGGTTATTTAATGCCGAATCTAGTTATTTTGAGGAACGACTTTTAATGGAGTATATATATATATATATATATATATATATATATATATATATATATATATATATATATATATATATATATATATATATTAAGTCAGATTCTATTTAACCCATAGTTGGGACTCTAACAGGTACAACCATTCCGGGTCAGAGTGGACCTCGGAGCAATGGTAATTAAAGCGTGACTCCACACTCCCCAAGGCCCGCAAGGTGGGGCATCACCATCGGATATAGTTTTAGGTCATATCCAGGACCGCGAGATTTAAGTTGTAATGCCTCCGAATTCCAAATAATCGCTTTGAAAAAATTTTATTGATAAAAATAAAACAAATCGACTAATTTAGATGATTTTTGGAATATGATATTTTCGTTTCGTTACCGATAAGTACATCATATAGATTTTTTCTTAAATTTTTAACTATAAAAATAAAACAATAGATGTATGTATGTATACGTATGTATGTATACGTATGTGTGTGTCTTTGTGTAAATATTTAACCGATAGACGCTTAAACTACCGGTCAAATAACACGGATATAGTAATCATACGCACAGAAATATGTCGGCAAGTTTAAAAGAAATAATTTCTTCAAACTTTCCGATTTATTTTTATTATTTTTGCGCATGCGCAAATTCATTTCTAGCTTGAAGTGGTTGAATTGTAAATCTTTCTTGTCCGTCGTCATCTGAAGCGCGAAAAGATTCGGATTTTCATTCTTGCTGATGGCACTCGAATAATTCTTTTTTAATCCTTTGAAATCATTAGTATATATTAGGTACAATATAATATTCAATAGAGAATTGGATGTAAAATAATAAATACATGCATGAATTAAATTATATTTAAGCGTGTTTTAATTTCGGGGAAGGCAGGCGCCACCACTAGTTTTTTGGAGTATAGAGATAATGCTTTACAAGAACTGCTGATTTTACTAACAAAAAAAAAAAAATTTCGATGAACATAATTTTTTACATTTTCACCATAAACAAAGCATATTGCCACTTTGCTGTAGGGGGCTACAATCAGGGACATGAGCTACTGGGGTACTATGTAGGGAGTTGGGCAGCAAGATGTTGGTTCACGTTACACTTGAACTTCTGCATGTCAGTACAGTTGGGGAAGTAGGGAGCCGGAAGGGGATTCCAAAGTCTAGCGGTTCTGGGGAAGAAACTACTGGAGGAGAAAGCTCTCCTACACCTATGGATCTCCAGTGTGTATGGGTGGGATTTCGCTGTTTGTCGGGTTTGATGAGAGTATTTACATCGTGGGGGCACAAGTGTCTGCAGTTCGTCAAAACATTCACCATTAAACTACTTATAGAACAGGCAGAGGGGTGCAACATTTAATTTCCAAAACTGAAGGAGATTTGAAATCGGTCTGCTTGAAACATAAATCTTCACTGTTCCTTTTATTAATGAACTCCATATTATTAATTTTATTACTAGTGGAGATTTAGTATCTGTCTGAAAATAAAACTATACTATTGCTTCCATTACTGATCGAGATTTGGTATCGGTCTGTCTGAAGCTTAAAATATACTATTAGTTTTGTACTAATTTAGAATGAGTATCTGTTTGCTTTAAAATAGGCTTTAAAAATAAAGGTACAAGATTCAATTTGAAATTTATTTATCTTTAAAGTGCATTTTTATAAATTTTACAAGGTAAGGTATAAACATTTAATTTCAATTGAATAAAAAAATTACTAGTAGTAGTAGTAGTATTAGTAATGAAAGATCCGATGGTTTTTACTGGGGAGAGGTAAGTTGCTAAAAGACATGGCTGATTTTTGTTTTATAATTTCTTGAGGAAAAAAAAAATCCAAAGAACTTTACATCATCAGCAGCAGCCAAGGCAAGGAACTAGAAAGAAAGTGCAGACATGCACACAAGAACTATTTATGAATTTTCTTTTAGGTGAGAACTTAGATTTGAAAAGAGTGTCTATTTGGATGCTGAAGCGATTGAAGTTTTGTTGTGATATCATTAAAGAACAAGATGGGTGACCTTAGAGGAAGATTAAATCTGAGCAGTATAAGGAGATATATGCAGAACAGGAAACTTTGATAGTATAATCACATTGAAAGAATAGATGAGAGTTCTTAAGTTTAGTAGATGTAGAACAGTTGAGGTAGCAGGTTCAGTACACAGGGGAAAGCTAAGGAAAACATGAGAGATAGTGATAAAAATGGACTTGAGAGAAAGAGGGATGAATAAAAAACTAAAAAAAACTAACTGAAAATAGGTTAATTTGGAAGACAAAGCTGTCCAATGCATGCCAACATGTAAAACAGACATTAATGATTAAAAAAAAATCGGGTAAATTTTATATCTATATTTAATGATAGATGAAAGATAATGTGTTTAAATTGCAACAAAATGTACATTACATAAAATAAATCCAAGGTAATCTTTTGATTCAATTTTATAAAAGTTTTTATACTTTACCTTGTAAAATTTATAAAAGTGCACTTTGAAGATAAATAAATTTCAAATTGAATCTTGTACCTTTATTTTTTAAGCCTATAGTAAAAACATTTTGTTTAACAATTTTCATGCCTTGGATCAAATGCTTTTATAACTTGTATCTTATCTTTTCAAGATTATATTTTATAACTTTCCTTCTCTCTATTTCAGTTTGTATTTCTCCTCACACCATAACTCATTTTTGCAACCCCCTCTTTGTATTATTACAGGTCTGAATATTCTCTCTGTTTCAGATTGTATTTCTCCTCACACCACAACTCATTTTTTGCAACCTACTTTTTGTATTATTACAGGTCTGAATATTCTCTCTGTTTCAGTTTGTATTTCTCCTCACACCACAACTCATTTTTTGCAACCTACTTTTTGTAATACAGGTCTGAATAATGAGAAAATTTGAATTTTTTAAACAAAAACTTTAAAATAACTTTTTTAGATTAAATTTTTTTAAACTTCTTTCAGAATAGAAAATATTTAAAATTTAATAAGGAACATATTTCATATAGGTTTCATTAACAAATATTCAGTACATAACGAGAAAAATAGCGATGAAAATTTCAAAAGGATTATATAACTGGTTACGGTCAATAGTAGTCCTCGCCAGCGAAAGTCTTTGTTGTTGTTATTCTATTATTATTATCACTATTATTATTATTATTTAAAACATTTTGTGCCCTGCACTTTCGCACGAGGATTAATTACAAATGAAAATTTGGTATTTGTCTTTCTAAAACTGAAACTATAGTATTACTCCTATTTATAAAGAAGAGTTGTTATTTGTCGGGCTTAAAAAGAAATAAAACTAATTAGCCTTTTACTAATGGAGATTTCGTATCTTCCTGCCTGTGTGAAAAATAAAAGAGGGGGCGGTTAATGATTGCTCAAGAGAGGGAGAGCGGTGTGCACTTACCTTGCTTACTAACAAAAAAGAGATTGTCTTGCCTTCTCTGCCTTTTTAAAGCTTTTTTTTTCCACAGGTCAGGTGACAGTTAATCACATGACCTTTTGGTTATTTAAAGGGAGATTCTTCCCAGTGGTGAAGGTTTTTTTTTCCAGATGCATTTGTGGCTGGTGCCAGAAGCTATTCTTTGATTACCTAAGCTTTGCTGGCTAGCAATTGTTAACTGACTGTCACGTCGCGGAAGGGGGCAATTCTTTCGCAACTTAAGGTAGGTGCACATTGCTTCCTTTCCTCGACTGAGCAGTCACTGGATTTTAAGGGAAAATTATTTTTTTTTCACACCTATACTATTACTTCTATTACATGCAACTGAGAATTTGTATTAGGAGCAATAGTATAATTTTAACTTCAGACAAACCATTCGCCCATGTATGGAGTACTGTTGTCACATCTGGGCTGGTGCATCTGCTGCTTGTCTCTCGCTCCTGGACAGGGTTCAAAAGAGAGTCGCCAACCTGATAGGTCCTGAACTGTCATCTAGGCTTCAGCCTCTGTCCCATCGACGAGATATTGCATCCCTCTGCCTGTTCTACAAATACTTTAATGTTGAATGCTCTGACGAACTGCAAACACTTGTACCTCCCCGACGTAACTACCCCCGACAAACTCGACAAGCTACTAAGTCTCATCCCTTTACAGTAGAGATCCCTAGGTGCAAGAAAGCCTTTTACTCCAATAGTTTCTTCCCCAGAACTGCGGGTCTTTGGAACTCCCTTCCGGGATTCTGCTTTCCCAACTGCAATGATATGCAGAAGTTCAAGTGTAATGTTAACAAACATCTTTCTACTCATCTCCCTTCATAATGACCCCGCTAATTAAGTCCCTGATAGTAGCACCCTGCTTCAAAGTGGCACTGTGCCTTGTTTAGGGTGAAAATTGAAAAAAAAAAAAAAGATAGCAAATCTCCGTTAGTAACAGAAATCATCATATTTTTTTGGCTTTAGACAGACAGATATCAAATCTCAATTAGTCGTAAATATAATAATTTAAGAAATTTAAATTCCATGTTTTATTTAAAGGGTACAATTTCCTAGCGAGTATTTGTATGTTGTTCGACATATTTTTTAGAAAAATATTTTATTTGCCTCATTAGACGATTTATTGTTGGAAAATTCAAGATAGAAGTCCTTTTTTTTATTTACTTTTTTATTGTTGGAAAATTTTAGATAGAATTTTTATTTTGTATTTTTTAAATTTACGTTTTTTTCTTTCCGTCTTTCTTTTTTTTTTCTTTTTTTTTTTCTTTTGAAAAATGGTATATTTTCGATTTCGAATCGTTTATTTTCAGTTTAATTGTGTTCGCTGGAATAAGTCTTACAAGCGAAATAAAAATGGCGACTGTTTTTGAAGCTTCGTCAAGGCCGAGTCTTTGAAAGGTTATTTTTAAAAGGTTCGATAAAATGTTTACGAAACAGATTGGTTTTGTCCATTAAGTTTCATTTCAAATATTCGTTTTGTTTTTTTTTATTATTATTTCGCTGAAAAAAAAAAAAAAACTCTCTATTACCGGCATAAATTATTTCAAAGGAAATACAGTTCGGAAATTACACATTCGCAAAAAATAAATTCGTTTTTCTTTTTTAAATAAAAATCGCTCCAGACAAGGCATGGACCACTTGATTTAAGCAGCTAAAAATACTATTTTTATTAACAAAAGAGTTACCACTTATCCAGGTCCGGAGGCCACTCGAGGATAAAGGTTACGGTGGTCAATTAGGCAACGTTAGTAGTGGAAATTTGGTAAATTGGATTACTTAAGGTGAACGGTTCATGAAGAGAACTTGTTTACATTGGACTTGAAGACGACCATATTATTGTCAGCTGGAAAGCAGGCAAAAAAAAGAGAGTTCCACGGCTGTGCAGTTCTAAGAAAAAAACTTTGTTCATGGAATCTACGATTAGGTTTACGCACAGATAAAGAGTGGGGGAAATTATTGATAGTGGTTTCAGCTAGACGAGTGTTTTCGTGAAAGGTTGGCGAGGGGGGACCATAGATTGGGGCTCAGACGAGCACTTGCCATGAAAATAAAGATAAAATAGAGACAGGCTCGCAACGTCTCTTCTGTGAGAAAGAAGTTGCAGGGAAGAGAAAGGGGTTTCTCCCACTAAGCTACGAAGTCCGTTTTAAACTCTGTCAAATGTATTTCTAGCAGCTCCTTCTCAGATGTGGCAACAATGCTCCATCTTTGGACGTTTTTTTTTTTTTTTTTTACACAGTGATCACCACTCATCAAGGCCAGGAAGCTACTCAGGGATAAGGGTTATTGCAAGTACATAACGTTAGTGTGGAGACTTGATGAAGTGTTTACTTAAGGGGCGGTTCATTAGGAATTCGTTAACGTTGGACTTGAAGACATCCAAGTTGTAGTCCGGTGGGAAGCAGGCAGACGGAACAGAGTTCCACAGGCGTGCAGTTCTAAGAAAGAAGCTTTGTTCATGGAATCCACTTTTTGATTTAGGCACAGATATAGAGTGGGGGAAATTTTTCACAGTGGATTCAGCTAGACGGGTGTTTTTCGTGAAAGATTGGCGAGGGGGGGGAGAACAGAGATTGGAGTTCAGACGAGCACCTGCCATGGAAATAACGATAAAACAAGGATAGGCTTGCAACGTCTCTTCTGTGGAAGAGAGGTTGCAGAGTAGAGAAAAGGGCATCCCCCACTAAGCCACGAAGTCTATTTTGTACTCTGTCAAGGCAGGATAGGCTGTTTTTAGCAGCTCCTGCCCAGATATGGCAACAGTATTCCATCCTTGGACGTACTTGGCTTTTATATAGATAGAGAATTGCATCAGTAGTGAGATATCTTTTGGAGCGGTAGAAGGATCCCACCATCTTTCCAGCGACCTTGGCAACAGACTTGATGTACGTGTTCCATTTCAGATCAGGAGTAAAGGTCAAACCCAGAAGCTTGTCAAAACACGGGGCCTCACCCAGACGAGAGCCATCCATCACAATTGATGCCAGATGCGGATCAGAGCGTTGATGATGTAAGGATAGGAGTTTGGTTTTGGATGCATTAAAGGTAACCAGCCACATCTTCCCCCACTGAACCACGCGCTTGAGATCAGAGGAGAGAGAATCAGAGAGAACTTTGTCATTTACAGCCTTTGATGTGTTGCCGTAGATGGTCGTGTCATCAGCATAGATGTCAACGAATGATTTAAGTATGTGTTTAGGGAGGTCATTGATGTAGATCAGGAAGAGAGTTGGGCCCAGGAAGGAAACCTGAGGGACTCCAGCATTTATATTGCAGGCCTCCGATTTTTTGTCCATCTACGTATCTGCCTCTTATGTAGGTAGAGACTTGCATCAGCAGTGATATCTCTATGGGATCGATAGAAGGATCCCACCATTTTCCCAGCGACGTTGGCAACAGATTTGATGTACGTGTTCCATTATTTTAATTTCAAATATACATTTTGTATTTTTTTTTCAGCCGTTTTATTTACTAATTTGGAAAGAAAATGTTAATTCATTTTTTTGGGAATCTACTATATAAAAGGGAGTTGTCTATGTGTTCAGTTAGAGAGGAATACGCTGGACAGAGGTGATAGACAGAAATAATTAGGAAGATAAAAAGATAAAGGTTTTATTAGGAATATGTTACATTTTTGTCCCGGGCAATGTCAAGTAGGCTTGCTAGTAAATAAAGGATGTTTGTTATACCAGATTTTAATTTATATATATAAAAAACAATGTGTGTGTGTCTGCGTGAAAATATTTAACCGATAAACTCTTAAACTATTGCTCACATAACACTGAAATTTACAGAAAATAGTAATCATACACCAAGGATGGTTTATAACAAGTAAAATCTTTGTTTGGATGGATGAATAACTGTTAAGGAATAGAGAGAGGGAGAGAGAGAGAGAGAGGGGGGGAAGAGGTGAGTTATAGTGTAGACACATTGTCCGGAAGTAAAAGATCAGCTGATTTGATTGCGTGTGAGTCATGTAATCAGGTTAGCTGAATCGTTGAGATTTGATTTGGACTCAGAAGACAACGGACGGCTTCCCGTTGTCTCCTCCTCTTCACGGGGGGGGGGCGAACGCTGACGTGTGTAGAAGAAGAACCCACACAGGCCGATTTCACTTCCACCTTTTGCAGGACATCTGTAGAAAGTGAAATAAAAACTATAGAACTAATTCCTTGTATTGGAGTGATTGAATCTTCATCCAAAAACAGGTATCAAGTCTCCCTCCAGGATGAGAAATTTCCAGATGGTCCAACATCGAAGAAGCAGAGGTAAGTTCTGAAAATACATGTCACTCACACACGATTCCCTTTATGATAATCAAACACACAACCCTTTATATTGATGATGATTGCAACGTCTTGTCAGACGAGTGCCACTCCCTCAGACATTTAAAATTCATGAGCCCAAATGTCTGAGGGAGTATCTATACAAATATGATGTTACAGAGTCTTAGCTTTGTACGACAGCTAAGTCTCTCTCTCTCTCGGTTCAAAATGTTGAGATCCAGCAACAAGCAAGAGCAAGATAGCCAGCAACAAATTAAACTGCAGACCCGCTTAATGCGGGTACTGGTCTTCCGCTTTATGTTTTTTTTTTTTAAATCAGAGATTTGCTTCTCCTAGAAAGGTTGCCTTCACCACGGCTTACGGGAGCCCTCTCTACCCCAATACACATATACACACACACACAAATATACACGGTGCTAGTTGGCCGTTGACCCAGAAAAAGAGTTCATGCGCCATTAGTTGTGGAGACATATTAACAACTTATTGACATATTTTTACATTTTTCTGTGCATGCCCAAATTCAATTCATTTCTTCAAGTCGTTTATTATTAAATCTTTCTTACCTATATGTCGACATGGCTGGAAAGCTAAATGTTTTAATTTCAAATATACTTTTTTTTGTATTTTGGGGTAAAACAAAATCAATAATCAATAATTATCGACATGAAAAGACATCCAGACTATTACACATGTACAAAATCTCTGGCAAAATCTTTAGACAAGGCATTGTGCTACTGGATGTAAAATCTAAAAAAAATACTACTACATACAGGTCAAAAACTAGCACCGATAAGTGTAAACAGCAATTCTTCCCCCTTTTTCAGAAATATCATTGTTAGTAATTATTATAAGAGTACAATAGTACAATGATATCTATATATATATATAACGCAAAATGCGCGCGTGTGTGTGCGTATGTGTGTGTTTGTGTGTGTGTGTGTGTGTGTGTGTGTGTGTGTTTGTGTGTGTGTGTTTGTGTGTTTGTGTGTGTGTGTGTTTGTGTGTGTGTGTGTGTGTGTGTGTGTGTGTGTGTGTGTTTTTGTATATCTCGCAAAACCTTTCGACGGATTTTCACGGTATCGGTATTATTTTGAAGCTCGACATCTTGGACGACAAATATCAAAAATTGGCCCAAAACATTAATTCCTTAATCCTAAACACAGGGAGGGGTAGCAAAAAAATCGTTCCTTCATTTTCCTTTTCTACTGCTACTAAGACGATGGCGTCATGTTTGATCTAGAAAGCGTTGGCGTTAGTTTTACTTGTTGTTTTATTTTTAATGTTTACTTTTGTCAGTTCTCAGTTGTATGTCTCTTTAGAATTGGTGTAACGTGTCAGTCTTTCCCCTCCCCCCCCCCGCCTTAGCCTCGAGGCTTCGGGTTCTAGCCTACCTCCTCACAAAAACCTTTTTTTATTTTACACCTCCAAACACCCGGGTAACGCTTATTCTCGAGTTTACCCCTTACACACACACTTCCAAACACGCGGTTGTTATCTTAAGATTGCAGGTTCGATCCGAGAGGGTTACTTATGCTATTTACTTTTGCTTTTCTCTTTTTTTTGTTTTTTTTTATTTTAGCTTCGGTTTTACCGATTTTTTAACAAGTTTAACATCGTTTATTTTTTTAATATTTACATAGGGTTATTATAATAATATTATTATTGTACCTATTGGTTGGTGCAAAAGCAATATCGTTTTCTCACATACATTACCTTTGTTAAATGAAAGGGCGGTTTCCTTCTCATATAAGTAAGCCGACAGACTAGACAAGTGAAAATGAGATTAGGAAAAGATTAGAATCGAACCCTGAAGGCAAGTGGATAATTGAAATCCTAGGAATGCACTCCATTTTTAATTCTTTTAGAAATAACTAAATATTATTTATGTCGAAAAAAAGCGATTGTCCATTCTTTGAGAATAACTGGATATTAAATATGTCAGTTAAAAGAATGGACAATGCGAGTTTTTAAAAATATTGTTTAAAAATAGGTTAGATATTAAACGATTAGAATTGAGGATTCTTTGTTTGTCAAAAGTGTGTTTGGACAGACATATGTAAATCCACATGAAAGTTAGTCACGTTGAGAACCACAATTCTGACGTCATAAACAAAAGAGATTTCTCAATATATTGAATCGAGGGTTCGAAGTTAGGAAGAGGATGAGTCAGATTAGGATCAGATAATCAGAGCAGACGGTGATAGAGTCAGTGGGAGAAGAGTAGACCATGTAGTTGAAAAGGCTTGAATTCCTGACATCACCAATCGCAACTGAAGAATAAAGAATATATGTATATTTTGTAAGTGTTGTTTCGTGTCGTTTTTACAACCGAAAAAGTAAATGTGTTTTATATATTCATCTGTAAACGAACTCTTGTTAGAGAATGGATATAGAGAGAGAGGGGGGAAGAGTGTGAGTTATAGTGTAGACATGTTGATCGGAAGTCAAGATCAGCTGATTGGATTGCGTGTGACTCATGTGATCAGGTTAGCTGAATCGAGGAGATTTGGTTGGGACTTGGACGAGAGCGAACGCTGACGTGGTAGAAATAAGACATAGAAGAAAAAAAAAAACAACACAGGCCAAATTCACTTTCCAATCTTCTGCGAACAAACTGGAGGGTGAATAAAAAAAGCTATAGAACCAATTTCTCGTCTTGGAGTGAAATAAATCTTCGTCCCCAAAAACAGGTATCAAGTCTCCCTCCCAGACGAGAATTTCCAGATGGACCAACAAAATGGCAGAAGGTATGTTCAAATGACATGTCGCACACATATTCACACTTAACAGCATATGAACATATGTAATAGAAAGACCACTAGACGATCACACACACAACGACATTAACTCTGATAAGATAATCAAACACTCAATCCTTTATAAATATACACGTTTTAATATATCATCTCCATTCCAATTTCAACCAATATACAACATAACCCCCTTACAAGTTATGTGCCTCCTCCATCATCAATAATGAATCTTCTCTCCTCTATATGTGTAAACAACTGCTGCATCATATCAATTCTTTTAGAAATAACTGGATATTAAATATGTCAGTTAAAAGAATGGGCAACGCGAGTTCAAAAATAATGATTAAAAAATAGGTTTGGTATTGAATAATAAAAATTGGGAATTCTTTGTTTGTCAAAAGTGTGTTTGGACAGACATATGTAAATTCACGTGAAAGTTAGTCACGTTTGGAACCACACTTCTGACGTCATAAACAAAGAGGATTTCTCAATATATGAATCGAGGGTTCGAAGTTATAGAGGATCGGATAACCGGAGCAGATCACACACAGTGATGGAGTTAGTTGGAGATTGTTAGTCCCTTAGAGAGGAAGGGCAGAAAAGTAGACAATGTAGTTTTATAGGCTTGAATTCCTGACTTCATCAATCGGCCGACAGATGAATAAAGAAATCACCATTAATAATTTGTAATTGTTTGTCTCGTGTTGTCATTCCTCAAAACCGGAGGAGGTAAATGTGTTTTGTATATTCGTCTACAAACGAAATCTTGTATAACCCCCTTTCAAGTAATGTGCCTCCTTCACCATAATAATGAAGCTTCTTTCCTCCATATGTGTTGAGAACTTTTATAGCTCAGTAAAATTAATATGAAGTCCTCTCGGAATTGTCATCATCGTCATCATCTCTGTCATCACCTCTGTTATATATGCCCCGTTATAGACATGTCTCGATATGAACCCGTAATCTCTTTCAATATGAGTTTCTTGCTATTTGACACTTTTATATGATTTCTGAATTAATTTATTGATATATATATATCTTGACTTACGAAGACACAAAATAATAAAATAATGTTAAAAAATACACATTGTTGGTGACTACCCCCTTATTTAAATATATATATGCATAGATTATCGTATAACGATTAGATCACTCTCTGACTGACATAAATGAACATTTAAAATTAAAATGTTTAATTCGACGTTATTTCACGCGGTTAATGGTATCCGAACAGATTAGGTCTTCGCTAATCGAGTCAGAGATGTCTCATGATGCGGGGTTCGAATCGTTCGACTGGCATTAATCGTGACACCCTGTACTGAAGATTCCCGAAAGGATGAAACACTAGTGTCTGTAGGTATTTAATTATTATAGTAAAAAAATAATTATGACAGCCCCTTTAAGAAATTCGTTTGTTATCGTTGAGCACTTTCAGTTGAATTAAAGTCGGTCAATTTAGCTCTTATGCATAGATTACCGTATAACGATTAGATCACTCCCTGACTGACGTAAATGAACATTTAAAATTAAAATGTTTAATCCGACGTTATTTCACGCGGTTAATGGTAGCCGAATGGATTAGGTCTTCGCTAATCGAGCCAGAGATGTCTCATGATGCGGGGTTCGAATCGTTCGACTGGTATTAGTCGTGACACCCTGCACTGAAGATTCCCGAAAGGATGAAACACTAGTGCCTGTAGGTATTTAGTTATTATAGTAAAAAAATAATTATATATATATATATTATAGTACCTATTTACTATGCCCTTCCACGGGACAGAGTTAGACACCAGGGTCGTTTTTTTACGTGGAGAAAAGGTACAAAAATAAAAATTGTCTCAGTCGTGAAGGATTTCTCCTCCACCGAAAGAGAACAAGAAATAGAAGTGCAACATCTGAAGAACAGATACTACATTTGATGTATTTATTTGCTCCCCCACCGAGCAAATTAGGCACAAGGCCGATTTTTAATGTGAGGACTGAAGGGGAAATGGGGACCAACTCCCCGGGGAGTAGGGGAGCTGGATAGTGACAATTGGTATGAAGGGTTGCCCCTACATTGGTCTTTGCTAGTCAATGCTAGTCATAGCTAGTCATAGCTTGCAGTATCTGTCGGAACAGATACTACACTTTTTATTTATTTGCTTCCCCACGTAGCAAATTTGGCACAAGGACGTTTTTTAATGTGGATATGGAGGGAAGGGGGGAGAGAAGGGGGGCACCAGCTCCCGAGAGGTGGGAAATGGGAGCTGGATTAGAAACTGTTGGTATGAAGGGTTGCCCCTTCAGTGACCAAGTTTAGATATGTGGGGTTACCCCCACATATGGTATTTGCTAGTCATAGCTGGTCTTTGCTAGTCATAGCTTTTCAGCATCTGTCGGAACAGATAGTATTTATTTGTTCCCCCACCGAGCAAATTAGGCACAAGGCCGATTTTTAAAGTGAGGAGTGAAGGGGAAATGGGGACCAACTCCCCGGGGAGTAGGGGAGCTGGATAGTGACAATTGGTATGAAGGGTTGCCCCTACATTGACCAAGGTCTTATCTTTGGGCTCGCCCCCACATAGGGTTTTTGCTTGCAGTATCTGTGGAACAGATGGAATTTATTTGCTCCCCCACCGAGCAAATAAGGCACAAGGCCGATTTTTAATGTGAGGAGTAGAGGGAGGGGGAAGGGAAAAAGGGGACCAGCTCCCGAGAGGCGGGAAATGGGAGCTGGTTAATGGTCAGGCATGTGGGGTTGCCCCCACATCTGGTCTTTGCTAGTCCTAGCTAGTCATAGCTTGCAGTATCTGCCGGAACAGATACTACACTTTGATCTTGTTGTATTTATTTGCTTCCCCACGTAGCAAATTAGGCACAAGGCCATTTTTTAATGTGGAGATGGAGGGAAGGGGGGAGACAAAGGGGGATCCTGCTCCCTAGAGGTGGGAAATGGCAGCTGGATAGTAACTGTGGTCGTAGAGTGTTCCCTACCTTGACCAAGGTCAGATATGTGGGGTTAGACCCAAATATGGTCTTTGCTAGTCATAGCTGGTCTTTGCTTGCAGCATCTGCCGGAACAGATGGTATTTATTTGCTCCCCCACCGAGCAAATTAGGCACGAGGCCAATTTTTAATGTGAGGAGTGCAGGGAGGGGGAAAGGAAAATGGGGACCAGCTCCCGAGAGGTGCGAAATGGGAGCTGGTTAAAGGTCAGGCATGTAGGGTTGCCCCCACATCTGGTCTTTGCTAGTCATAGCTAGTCATAGCTAGTCATAGCTTGCAGTATCTGCCGGAACAGATGGTATTTATTTGCTCCCCCACCGAGCAAATTAGGCACAAGGCCGATTTTTAATGTGAGGAGTGAAGGAAGGGGGAAGGGAAAAAGGGGACCAGCTCCCGAGAGGTTGGAAATGGGAGCTGGTTAAATGTCAGGCATGTGGGGTTGCCCCCACATCTGGTCTTTGCTAGTCATAGCTAGTCATAGCTTGCAGCATCTGCCGGAACAGATGGTATTTATTTGCTCCCCCACCGACCAAATAAGGCACAAGGCCGATTTTCAATGTGAGGAGTGAAGGGACGGGGAAGGGAAAAAGGGGACCAGCTCCCGAGAGGTGGGAAATGGGAGCTGGTTAATGGTCAGGCATGTGCGGTTACCCCCACATCTGGTCTTTGCTAGTCATAGCTAGTCATAGCTTGCAGTATCTGCCGGAACAGATACTATGGTATTTATTTGCTCCCCCACCGAGCAAATTAGGCACAAGGCCAATTTTTAATGTGAGGAGTGAAGGAAGGGGGAAGGGAAAAAGGGGACCAGCTCCCGAGAGGTGGGAAATGGGAGCTGGTTAAAGGTCAGGCATGTGGGGTTGCCCCCACATCTGGTCTTGGCTAGTCATAGCTAGTCATAGCTGCAGTATCTGCCGGAACAGATGGTATTTATTTGCTCCCCCACCGAGCAAATTAGGCACAAGGCCAATTTTTAATGTGAGGAGTGAAGGGAGGGGGAAGGGGAAAAGGGGACCAGCTCCCGAGAGGTGGGAAATGGGAGCTGGTTAAAGGTCAGGCATGTGGGGTTGCCCCCACATCTGGTCTTTGCTAGTCATAGCTAGTCATAGCTTGCAGCATCTGTCGGAACAGATGGTATTTATTTGCTCCCCCACTGAGCAAATTAGGCACAAGGCCGATTTTAATGTGAGGAGTGAAGGGAAGGGGAAGGGAAAAAGGGACCAGCTCCACAGAGGTGGGAAATGGGAGCTGGTTAAAGGTCAGGTATGTGGGGTTGCCCCCACATCTGGTCTTTGCTTGCAGTATCTGCCGGAACAGATGGTATTTATTTGCTCCCCCACCGAGCAAATTAGGCACAAGGCCGATTTTAATGTGAGGAGTGAAGGGAGGGGGAAGGAGAAAAGGGAACCAGCTCCCGAAAGGTGGGAAATGGGAGCTGGTTAAAGGTCAGACATGTGGGGTTGCCCCCACATCTGGTCTTTGCTAGTCATAGCTAGTCATAAGTGCAGCATCTGCCGGAACTGATGGTATTTATTTGCTCCCCCACTGAGCAAATTAGGCACAAGGCCGATTTTTAATGTGAGGAGTGAAGGGGAAATGGGGACCAACTCCCCGGGGAGTAGGGGAGTTGGATAGTAACAATTGGTATGAAGGACCGCCCCCACACCGACCAAGGTCTTATATGTGGGGCCGCCCCCAAATATGGTCCCCGCTTGCAGCATCTGCCGGAACAGATGGTATTTATTTGCTCCCCCACCGAGCAAATTAGGCACAAGGCCGATTTTAATGTGAGGAGTGAAGGGAGGGGGAAGGGGAAAAGGGAACCAGCTCCCGAAAGGTGGGAAATGGGAGCTGGTTAAAGGTCAGACATGTGGGGTTGCCCCCACATCTGGTCTTTGCTAGTCATAGCTAGTCATAAGTGCAGCATCTGCCGGAACTGATGGTATTTATTTGCTCCCCCACTGAGCAAATTAGGCACAAGGCCGATTTTTAATGTGAGGAGTGAAGGGGAAATGGGGACCAACTCCCCGGGGAGTAGGGGAGTTGGATAGTAACAATTGGTATGAAGGACCGCCCCCACACCGACCATGGTCTTATATGTGGGGCCGCCCCCAAATATGGTCCCCGCTTGCAGCATCTGCCGGAACAGATGGTATTTATTTGCTCCCCCACCGAGCAAATTAGGAACAAGGCCGATTTTTAATGTGAGGAGTGAAGCGAGGGGGAAGGGAAAAAGGGGACCAGCTCCCGAGAGGTGGGAAATGGGAGCTGGTTAAAGGTCAGGCATGTGGGGTTACCCCACATCTGGTCTTTGCTAGTCATAGCTAGTCCTAGCAAGTCATAGCTTGCAGTATCTGTCGGAACAGATGGTATTTATTTGCTCCCCCACTGAGCAAATTTGGCACAAGGCCGATTTTTAATGTGAGAAGTGAAGGGATGGGGAAGGAAAAAAGGGGACCAGCTCCCGAGAGGTGGGAAATGGGAGCTGGTTAATGGTCAGGCATGTGGGGTTGCCCCCACATCTGGTCTTTGCTAGTCATAGCTAGTCATAGCTAGTCATAGCTTGCAGTATCTGCCGGAACAGATGGTATTTATTTGCTCCCCCACCGAGCAAATTAGGAAGAAGGCCGATTTTTAATGTGAGGAGTGAAGGGAGGGGGAAGGGAAAAGGGGACCAGCTCCCGAGAGGTGGGAAATGGGAGCTGGTTAAAGGTCAGGCATGTGGGGTTGCCCCCACATCTGGTCTTTGCTAGTCATAGCTAGTCATAGCTTGCAGCATCTGCCGGAACAGATGGTATTTATTTGCTCCCCCACTGAGCAAATTAGGCACAAGGCCGTTTTTAATGTGAGGTAAAACCAGCTCCCCTAAAAGTAGGCAAAAAGGGGGCACTCTGGTTACCAAAAATAATAATTGTCCCAGTATAGAGGGTTTCCCCTCCATTGACTGGTACAAATTATCTTAAGTGCAGCATCTGCCGGAACAGATGGTATTTATTTGCTCCCCCACTGAGCAAATTAGGCACAAGGCCGTTTTTAATGTGAGGTAAAAACCAGCTTCCCTAAAAGTATGCAAAAAGGGGGCACTCTGGTTACCAAAAATAATAATTGTCCCAGTATAGAGGGTTTCCCCTCCATTGACTGGTACAAATTATCTTAAGTGCAGCATCTGCCGGAACAGATGGTATTTATTTGCTCCCCCACTGAGCAAATTAGGCACAAGGCCGTTTTTAATGTGAGGTAAAAACCAGCTCCCCTAAAAGTAGGCAAAAATGGGGCACTCTGGTTACCAAAAATAATAATTGTCCCAGTATAGAGGGTTTCCCCTCCATTAACTGGTACAAATTATCTTAAGTGCAGCATCTGCCGGAACAGATGGTATTTATTTGCTCCCCCACCGAGCAAATTAGGAAGAAGGCCAATTTTTAATGTGAGGAGTGAAGGGAGGGGGAAGGGAAAAGGGGACCAGCTCCCGAGAGGTGGGAAATGGGAGCTGGTTAAAGGTCAGGCATGTGGGGTTGCCCCCACATCTGGTCTTTGCTAGTCATAGCTAGTCATAGCTTGCAGCATCTGCCGGAACAGATGGTATTTATTTGCTCCCCCACTGAGCAAATTAGGCACAAGGCCGTTTTTAATGTGAGGTAAAACCAGCTCCCCTAAAAGTAGGCAAAAAGGGGGCACTCTGGTTACCAAAAGTAATAATTGTCCCAGTATAGAGGGTTTCCCCTCCATTGACTGGTACAAATTATCTTAAGTGCAGCATCTGCCGGAACAGATGGTATTTATTTGCTCCCCCACTGAGCAAATTAGGCACAAGGCCGTTTTTAATGTGAGGTAAAAACCAGCTTCCCTAAAAGTATGCAAAAAGGGGGCACTCTGGTTACCAAAAATAATAATTGTCCCAGTATATAGGGTTATCCCTCCATTGACTGGTACAAATTATCTTAAGTGCAGCATCTGTCGGAACAGATGGTATTTATTTGCTCCCCCACTGAGCAAATTAGGCACAAGGCCGTTTTTAATGTGAGGTAAAAACCAGCTCCCCTAAAAGTAGGCAAAAAGGGGGCACTCTGGTTACCAAAAATAATAATTGTCCCAGTATAGAGGGTTTCCCCTCCATTAACTGGTACAAATTATCTTAAGTGCAGCATCTGCCGGAACAGATGGTATTTATTTGCTCCCCCACCGAGCAAATTAGGAAGAAGGCCAATTTTTAATGTGAGGAGTGAAGGGAGGGGGAAGGGAAAAGGGGACCAGCTCCCGAGAGGTGGGAAATGGGAGCTGGTTAAAGGTCAGGCATGTGGGGTTGCCCCCACATCTGGTCTTTGCTAGTCATAGCTAGTCATAGCTTGCAGCATCTGCCGGAACAGATGGTATTTATTTGCTCCCCCACTGAGCAAATTAGGCACAAGGCCGTTTTTAATGTGAGGTAAAACCAGCTCCCCTAAAAGTAGGCAAAAAGGGGGCACTCTGGTTACCAAAAATAATAATTGTCCCAGTATAGAGGGTTTCCCCTCCATTGACTGGTACAAATTATCTTAAGTGCAGCATCTGCCGGAACAGATGGTATTTATTTGCTCCCCCACTGAGCAAATTAGGCACAAGGCCGTTTTTAATGTGAGGTAAAAACCAGCTTCCCTAAAAGTATGCAAAAAGGGGGCACTCTGGTTACCAAAAATAATAATTGTCCCAGTATAGAGGGTTTCCCCTCCATTGACTGGTACAAATTATCTTAAGTGCAGCATCTGCCGGAACAGATGGTATTTATTTGCTCCCCCACTGAGCAAATTAGGCACAAGGCCGTTTTTAATGTGAGGTAAAAACCAGCTCCCCTAAAAGTAGGCAAAAAGGGGGCACTCTGGTTACCAAAAATAATAATTGTCCCAGTATAGAGGGTTTCCCCTCCATTAACTGGTACAAATTATCTTAAGTGCAGCATCTGCCGGAACAGATGGTATTTATTTGCTCCCCCACCGAGCAAATTAGGAAGAAGGCCAATTTTTAATGTGAGGAGTGAAGGGAGGGGGAAGGGAAAAGGGGACCAGCTCCCGAGAGGTGGGAAATGGGAGCTGGTTAAAGGTCAGGCATGTGGGGTTGCCCCCACATCTGGTCTTTGCTAGTCATAGCTAGTCATAGCTTGCAGCATCTGCCGGAACAGATGGTATTTATTTGCTCCCCCACTGAGCAAATTAGGCACAAGGCCGTTTTTAATGTGAGGTAAAACCAGCTCCCCTAAAAGTAGGCAAAAAGGGGGCACTCTGGTTACCAAAAATAATAATTGTCCCAGTATAGAGGGTTTCCCCTCCATTGACTGGTACAAATTATCTTAAGTGCAGCATCTGTCGGAACAGATGGTATTTATTTGCTCCCCCACTGAGCAAATTAGGCACAAGGCCGTTTTTAATGTGAGGTAAAAACCAGCTCCCCTAAAAGTAGGCAAAAAGGGGGCACTCTGGTTACCAAAAATAATAATTGTCCCAGTATAGAGGGTTTCCCCTCCATTAACTGGTACAAATTATCTTAAGTGCAGCATCTGCCGGAACAGATGGTATTTATTTGCTCCCCCACCGAGCAAATTAGGAAGAAGGCCAATTTTTAATGTGAGGAGTGAAGGGAGGGGGAAGGGAAAAGGGGACCAGCTCCCGAGAGGTGGGAAATGGGAGCTGGTTAAAGGTCAGGCATGTGGGGTTGCCCCCACATCTGGTCTTTGCTAGTCATAGCTAGTCATAGCTTGCAGTATCTGCCGGAACAGATGGTATTTATTTGCTCCCCCACCGAGCAAATTAGGCACAAGGCCAATTTTTAATGTGAGGAGTGAAGGGAGGGGGAAGGGAAAAAAGGGGACCAGCTCCCGAGAGGTGGGAAATGGGAGCTGGTTAAAGGTCAGGCATGTGGGGTTGCCCCCACATCTGGTCTTTGCTTGCAGTATCTGCCGGAACAGATGGTATTTATTTGCTCCCCCACCGAGCAAATTAGGCACAAGGCCGTTTTTAATGTGAGGTAAAAACCAGCTCCCCTAAAAGTAGGCAAAAAGGGGGCACTCTGGTTACCAAAAATAATAATTGTCCCAGTATAGAGGGTTTCCCCTCCATTGACTGGTACAAATTATCTTAAGTGCAGCATCTGCCGGAACAGATGGTATTTATTTGCTCCCCCACAGAGCAAATTAGGCACAAGGCCGTTTTTAATGTGAGGTAAAAACCAGCTCCCCTAAAAGTAGGCAAAAAGGGGGCACTCTGGTTACCAAAAATAATAATTGTCCCAGTATAGAGGGTTTCCCCTCCATTGACTTGTACAAATTATCTTAAGTGCAGCATCTGCCGGAACAGATGGTATTTATTTGCTCCCCCACCGAGCAAATTAGGCACAAGGCCGATTTTTAATGTGAGGAGTGAAGGGAGGGGGAAGGGAAAAAGGGGACCAGCTCCCGAGAGGTGGGAAATGGGAGCTGGTTAAAGGTCAGGCATGTGGGGTTGCCCCCACATCTGGTCTTTGCTAGTCATAGCAAGTCCTAGCTTGCAGTATCTGCCGGAACAGATGGTGTTTATTTGCTCCCCCACTGAGCAAATTAGGCACAAGGCCGTTTTTAATGTGAGGTAAAATCAGCTCCCCTAAAAGTAGGCAAAAAGGGGGCACTCTGGTTACCAAAAATAATAATTGTCCCAGTATAGAGGGTTTCCCCTCCATTGACTGGTACAAATTATCTTAAGTGTAGTATCTGCCGGAACAGATGGTATTTATTTGCTCCCCCACCGAGCAAATTAGGCACAAGGCCGATTTTTAATGTGAGGAGTGAAGGGGAAATGGGGACCAACTCCCCGGGGAGTAGGGGAGCTGGACAGTGACAACTGGCATGAAGGGCTGCCCCTACATTGACCAAGGTCCTACATGTGGGGCCGCCCCCACATATGGTCCCCGCTTGCAGCATCTGCCGGAACAGATGGTATTTATTTGCTCCCCCACCGAGCAAATTAGGCACAAGGCCGATTTTTAATGTGAGGAGTGAAGGGAGGGGGAAGGGAAAAAGGGGACCAGCTCCCGAGAGGTGGGAAATGGGAGCTGGTTAATGGTCAGGCATGTGGGGCCGCCCCCACATCTGGTCCCTGCTAGTCATAGCCAGTCATAGCCTGCAGCATCTGCCGGAACAGATACTACACTTTTATCTTGGCCATAAGGCCAAGTAGTCTTTTATTATAGTAGTTACTTCGAAAAGTAACAATAAATGGCTTGTGTGACATCAGCTAAAATCAAAACCACAACATACGGATCTCCAGCCTTAGCCGTTTGTGTATGACTTAAATTCATACGAATACAAGAAGCTAAAAAATAACGTTGTTTAACCAATAACTTTTAATTAGCGAATGCGCCGAAAAAAAAAACGGGTCGACTTGCATCAGGCCAAAATCAATGATTGTTTTAATATCAATTTCGACCCGTTTAGCAGTCATTTTACCAGCTAAATTCGGCCCTGTCGGTGGGGTATTAGAATACGCCGACTGCCTCCCCCTGCAGAGGGTAAAATCCCTCAATCGGGGTCCTGGATATGACCTTAAACTATATCCAGTGGTGAGGCCCCAGCTTGCGGGCTTTGGGGAGTATGGAGCCACCCTTTAATTACCATTGCTCCCAGGTCCACTCTGACCCGGAGTGGTAGTACCTGTTTGGGTCCCAACTATGGGTTAAATAGAAACCGACTTGAAAACATCAAATATATTCCATTAAAAAAAATTTTCTTCAAAATCTTTGGATTCGGCATTAAATAACCCGAAAAGGGTTGATATGTCGTAAAACAAAACCAACCAACCAACCAACCAGCTGAATTCGAAATTGAAAGTGTGGTATGTCTAAATAGCCTATAAATTACTTTTTTTTTTAACTCAGTAGACGAAATCTTCAGAGAGGAGTTTTGTAGAGAGACTTTTTTGTAGACACCTCGACAATCATTTGGATGAAGACTCGCAATAAAGACGAAACGTAAAGGAACACATTACTTGCTTGTGTTCTGTTCTTATTTTTCTATCTCAACGGAACACTTTTTCCGTGATTCTCATCATCTAATATATAAAAAGGCTATAAGTCTCTCTGTCCGTCTGTCGTCTGTCTATAAGTCTCCACATTTTCAAACTCTATCTCTCCGAAACTAAATGTCGCAGAGCGGCGGTAGGGGCCTCAAATGATTGGATTTTTATGGACCGTTTTTTTTATGGGTCTTTAGCCGGTAAAAATTATTTCATACAGGAGTCAAAAAAGGGGTAAAATTGCAAAAATCGTTATATTTCGAAAATTAATCTTAGTTGTTTTTTTTTTTTTAATTTTAATCAGTTTAAATGCTTGCCGTGTTGGCACAGTGGTAACGTCACCAGCTTTGAATGGTAAAGTTTGGCATTCGGTTTCGATTCTAGCTGAGTACACACAAATGCGCGAAATCTGGACGAATTAAAGTATCATATTTAAGCGTATTTTACGACCAGATAAATCCAGGCGACCCCCCCGCTACAATATATATATATATATATATATATATGTGTGTGTGTATGTGTGTGTATGTATTCACAGTGCAAATAGTGTTTAGATTATATATATATATATATATATATATATATATATATATATATATATATATATGTAGTCATCGACATACAGTCTTGTTTCGTTGTATCACAACTCATCAGTGCCGCTAAACTAGCATCTCTCCCAAGCCAAGGATTGAACCTAGAACCGTCGTGTTGACATTCGGCTGTTAGCCTGTTCTCCCACTCGACCATGGAATCGACGCCCGTAAATAACTCGTCGGAATATCTATTTAAATAGACACCCGCCACCACTTTTATGGTGCTCAAATCGCTTGTTCGTAAACAAAAAACAACGAGCTTCGCATTTTCAGCCAATTAAGTAGCAGGCGAGATTATTTACGACAGTGCTCTACTCAAAGAGGGTGGCTTAAAATATATTTTTAGTCATCGACATACAGTCCTGTTTCGTTGTATCATAACTCATCAGAGCCGCTAGACTAGCATCTCTCCCAAGCCAAGTGAGTGAGTGTGTGTGTGTGTGTGTGTAGTTTAGCCATACTGATGATAAGCGATACTTCCAAACATACATGTCTATGGATAACTTCATTTTATCCACGTAAAATATTTAAAATAAATATGTAAATAATAAGTTAATAATTACAAATAAACGTCCTGAAATGTGGGGGCGATTAGAATATATACAAAAGGCAGATAACTTCTATTTTTAAAAGCACTCAGGGAGAGAAAATAAAAAATACCACAATCGCTTATAAAAAAATACCGTAATCGCTTACAAATTTTTTTTTAAATATATATATATATATAAATACACACACACACACACATATATATATATATATATATATATATATATATATATATATATATAGATAGATCACCGAAGTTAAGCAGCGTTGAGCCTGGCAGTACCAGATGGGTAACCATTTAAGAAGGCTAAGAGCTGTATGAAACGCGTCGAGTCGTCGAAACTTCCAGGTTGGTATCTGCAGGCGCATAAATTCACTTGGAGAGATGCACCTCCAATCTTCGTTAATACATGCATCTAGGGGAAGGAAACTCTTATGTAAAACCTTGCGCTCTACTGTATACTTTGTCCTGTGGTAGTCATCTGCACCGACGGGGGTTAGCAGTAATACCAAAAACGTGTGGTTGGTTCTACACGAAGCCTACAAATCATTTGTGTGGATTTCCGAACTTAAATTAGCGGGAAAGCCACACACACACACACACATACGCACACACACACACACACACACACACACATATATATATATATATATATATATATATATATATATATATATATATATATATATATATATATATATATAATCTGTATTTTGGGACGCGCGGTAAATTTTCTCGAACTGGCAAATCTCGTGGGGTTAAATCAGTCCAATTATTTTGAAACGCACAACAATTTTTATTTAAATTAACAAGAATTTTTTTTTTTAAATGGCTATTTCTAGTGTGACGTTTAATAATCCGACTTGGGAACACAACCAATTACGGTGAGCATTTTTTTTTTCAAAAATGCTTCGATTTAACGATCAATATATGACGTCACTGCCGCCTGTGAGTAAGCGTATGTTTAAGTAAAGGCTTTCAGTCTTGATCAAAGGGTGATAACTATTTTTTTAGACCATTGCTATTAGTTTTGTAAAAACAAAAAACGATGTCGTTTTTAGAAGTGTCAAATAGGTTTGAAATGCTTGGGACTTCTAGGTTTGCTATTAAATTTTGTATTCGGTTGCGTCCACGTCTGTCTGTCACAGTTAAGCTTGACAGAGGCTGAAACAGATACTACACTTTGAGGTATTTATTTGCTCCCCCACTGAGCAAATTAGGCACAAGGCCGATTCTTAATGTGAGGAGTGAAGGGGAAATGGGGGCCAACTCCCCCGGGAGTTGGGGAGCAGGATAGTGACAATTGCTACGAAGGGTTGCCCCTACATTGACCAAGGTCTTATATGTGGGGTTGCCCCCACATATGGTCTTTGCTTGCAGTATCTGTCGGAACAGATACTACACTTTGAGGTATTTATTTGCTCCCCCACTGAGCAAATTAGGCACAAGGTCGAGTTTTAAAGTGAGGAGTGAAGGGGAAATGGGGACCAACTCCCCGGGAAGTAGGGGAGCTGGAATGTGACAATTGGTATGAAGGGTTTCCCCTACATTGACCAAGGTCTTATATGTGGGGTCGCCCCCATATAGGGTCTTTGCGGTATTTATTTGTTCCCCCACTGAGCAAATTAGGCACAAGGCCAATTTTTAATGTGAGGAGTGAAGGGAGGGGGAAGGGAAAAAGGGGACCAGCTCTCGAGAGGTGGGAAATGGGAGCTGGTTTAAGGTCAGGTATGTGGAGTTGCCCCCACATCTGGTCTTTGCTTGCAGTATCTGTCGGAACAGTTTATTTATTTGCTTCCCCACTGAGCAAATTAGGCACAAGGCCGTTTTTTAATGTGGAGATGGAGGGAGGGGGGAGGGAAAGGGGATCCTGCTCCCGAGAGGTGAGAAATGGGAGCTGGATAGTAACTGTGGTCGTAGGGTGATCCCTACCTTGACCAAGTTCAGATATGTGGGGCTACCCCCACATATAGTCTTTGCTAGTCATAGCTGGTCTTTGCTAGTCTTAGCTTTGCAGCATCTGCCGGAACAGGTGGTATTTATTTGCTCCCCCACCGAGCAAATTAGGCACAAGGCCGATTTTTAATGTGAGGAGTGAAGGGAGGGGGAAGGGAAAATGGGGACCAGCTCCCGAGAGGTGGGAAATGGGAGCTGGTTAATGGTCAGGCATGTGGGGTTGCCCCCACATCTGGTCTTTGCTAGTCATAGCTAGTCATAGCCTGCAGCATCTGCCGGAACAGGTACTACACTTTGAGATATTAAATCTTTTATTCATGTTAAAAAAAAATACAGAAAAAAAAACAACGATGAACAAAATACTTAGGCACATGGCCAACTCAAAAGGGGGGATTTTGGGGGTCGTTGGTCATCCTTGTCACTCCAGAACTAAACAAAGTCAAAAGTTTCTCCCAGCTAGTATCTTCTTTCACCATAATACCGCATTCACCCTTTCATATTGGGGGACGTCCTAGTAACTCCCAATTTTTAAAACATTTTTTATTGACGTGTAAAAACAAAAAAGATAACAATAAAATGGTAACAATAATTCATTTGTGTCGAGGGCGGGGGAAGAAAAAACAAAAGGTGATTAGTAGGACCCTCCCAACCCCGTTTAATTGATAGACTGCCCGTTCCACTAGGTTTGTAAAAGGAACCTCGCTTCTGCGGGTCAGTCTCTAGGTGGGGATGCCCTCTAGATGGGGGTGAATGGAGAAAAGAAAATTTTTGTGGGTAAGGGATGGAGGTTAGTTTGTATTTCTTTTTCTCCAAGATGGGTAAAATTTAGAGGAAGGGGTGAGAACAAAAATTGCAGGTAAGAGGGGATGGGGATCTTGGAGGCTTCCTAATCGGGGAGGGATGGAACACACACTCAGCTAGCTGAGAGATTACTTGTTTAATTTTACTTTACAGAACTGCGCGTTCCACACCTAGGCGGGGAACACGTATTCAAATTTGGCTCCTCTTCGTACACACAGACTTGCCACATGTATCCATCTTCTGTCTTTGATCTTGGCCCGCTCTGTACCGTGCTAGAAAGTTACTTATGCCAGGACGTATCCTGTACCTCTACAAGGCCACCATTCGCCCATATATGGAGTATTGTTGTTACATTTGGGCTCGTGCACCTGCTACTAGTCTCTCGCTCCTGGACAGGGTTCGAAAGAGAGTCGCGAACCTAATAGGGACTAAAGTGTCATCTAAGCTTCAACAACATCGATAAAATGTTGCATACCTCTGCCTGTTTTACAAGTATTTTAAATGGTGAATGTTCTGGTGAACTACAAGTCATTGTAAGCCCTCGACGTAAATATCCCCGATAAACCTGACAAGCAGCCAAGTCCCACCCCTACACAGTAGAGATCCATTTGCCTGCTTTCCAGCTGACTACAATTTGATCGTATTCAAGTCCAACGTAAACAAATTCTTGACGGGCCGTTTTTCTTAAGTAATCCAATTTTACAAATTTCTACAACTAAGGATTTGTACGATATTATCCTATTGACTTCTGTACTCTCATTAACCCTTATCCTCGAGTGGCCTCCAGGCCTTGATAAGTGGTGACTCCTATGTAAAAAAAAAAAAAAAAAAAAAAAAAAAGATCCCTAGATGTAAGAAGACATTCTACTCCAATAGTTTTTTTTTCACCCTCAGAACTGCTAGACTCTGGAACTCCCTTCCGGGTTCATGTTTTCTGAACTGTACATACATGCAGAAGTTCAAGTGTAGTGTTAACAGACATCTTGCTTTTCGGCTCCCTACATCGTATCCCTGCAACTAGTGTCCCCGATAGTAGCCCCCTTCGTAAAAATGACACTGTGCCTTGTTTGGGATGAAAATGGAATTTAAAAAAAAAAAAAAACTTACGAAGATATGAATGGAACTCAGAGAATAACCAGAAAACTGAAATTGTCGAGACGCCGTGCATGATGTTTCTGCTTTTTTGAGATGAGGATTGGTTATTCGTATTATTTGGATTCCTTAGACTACTGTTCTCATCTTGAGCGTGCTTTTCACAACGTTTCCGTCGGCGTAAATATGTAAATTATAAATATATAATTACATATATATAATAATATACGGCGTAATCGGGTTGACACACCGGTTCTCGTAAGATCACAGAAGTTAAGCAACATTGAGCTCGGTTAGTACCAGATGGGTGACCGTTTGGGAATTCTAGGCGCTGTATGCGCTCTCCGCTTATCTCGGCATTTGTTTCCAGTCGTCCTGCGCATAAACTTAACTCGCCACTGCTATTTAACATGTCGACTCTGGAGAGGTCTGGTTTGAGATTGCGCACCTCCTACCACAAAAATTTCACGCGCAAGCAACCTTTCGTGGGTATCCAGAGTCTGTCCAAGACTGAAGGAGCCTGCTTTTTAGATATAAGTATAAACAATAATATGTAGCAACCGATCGATGCCTCCGTTCAGTCTTGAAAGAAAAAGGATACCCCTGTAGGGGCAACTGCACGTGTAATTGTGAGGCAAGGGTCGCGCAATCACTAACCATGCCTTTCCTGAATCGACACTGTTTGGGTCCAGTGGCAAGGAGAAGACCAGGACGACTGGAAACAATGCCGAGATAAGCAGAGAGCACATACAGCACCTGGAAGTCTCAAACGGTGACTCAATTAGTAATGACCAGCATCAACGTTGCTTAACATCGATGATCCAGCGGGAACCGGTATGAACGTGATTATGCCGTATACTATATAGTAATAATTAGTAATAAAATGTGGTTTTTACAACTAAAGATAAAAATGGGTTTAAGGCTCCTAAAATTCGTACTAAGTTTTCGTACTAGAATTGTCCGCAAGGCCCCCTGGCGCATTGGTTAGAGTATTTGTAACAATCAGTTGTAAACGTGATATTCTCCTGAAGGTTTAATTCTTAGTGTGGGCGACCGAAAAATACAATTGCGAATTACTTAGAGCCTCTATCCAGTCATGGCTGACAGAACAAGAGCATGCTACCCGCGTGAAGTAAATAAAGAGTTCCACTCAAAAGTCCATCCTAGTTCGACAGAAATATACCGAAGTTTGACAAGATACACCAGGAGAAGGTCGGAGGTTACATCAACCGAAATGCTATGAAAATCAAATAGTATGGACGAACACGTGTTACGTACAAAGGGTACTATATTTTTCGCTTGAAGGGCTACCGTTTTCCGGAGAGAATGGAAGTCGTGTTCCGAATTGATATTTTTGAAAATAATTGATTTTCTGAAAAATTTTAGCCTCCTTATTAGTTTACACTACGGTTTCCATTGCTTCTCTTCTTGTTTGAAGTTTTTCTGTTGTCCCGTTCTTTAAAAATTTCCGATGATCGTAAGCACCAAACTAAATATCGTACTGTTAGTCTTCTCACTATTATTTATAAAATTTTCTTCTAAGTGTTACTAGCAAATTTTATGATAGAGTGATCGTTTTTTTTTAATGATGTTCACTACGGCTTTCGTAGTTTGCCTCCACCTGACTCTCTTTGAAAACTTGCAACTTAGCGAATCTGTAGGCTTGTGTAAACTTCAGGAGAAGGAAGGTTCATTGCTGTTTGCATTTCAAAGACGTTCGAGAGAATGCGACATTCGAGCCTTCTGCATAAACTTCAGGAATTAATCAAGCCGAGAAATGACACCATGATGGGGAAGTTGTAGGATTCTATTAAAAGCACAATACAAATTTTTTTTGTGCATCTTCGTGGAAATTTGTTCGTTTCATAAAAATTGTATTGATATTGCGTACATGAACTTATAGAATCGGTGGTGAGAATCCTGGACGTTATTGTATCCTCTTGAAATTATTCCATCTCTCTTTGTCTCAGTCCCGTGTTCCTTATTGTTGGAAGGAGTACTCTGTAGTCCCTAACTTTAAAAATGCCAGAGAGAATGGAATTTGTGTTCCTTATCGCTGTGTTGGAAATAATTGATTTTCTGGAAAGTCTTGTCATCTTTTAATAATTTTCAGGTCTTTCTTTCTTTGTTCGAAAGAATTCTTCGTTGATTTTCTGAAGAATTTGGGTATTTTTACAAATGTACACTACGGTTTTCCTAGCTTGTCTTCTTGTTGGAAGAAGTCGCCTGTTGTCCCTATCTTAAAAATTTGCGGTGATCTGTCGCGCCCAACTAAATCAAGTTAAAAATTTTTTCAATATAGTTTGTGCGTCGACGGAATAACACGAAACTCGGGGCTGGACCATCATCTATCCATTGTCCTTATCTTAAAAATTTCCGCTGATATTTCCCGCCCAACTAAATATCGTCCCTTTAGTCTACTTTCTTTTATTAGTAAACTTTTGAAAGGTTAGTCAACGGCAAGTTTGTCATTTCTCTGATATTCTTCCAGACAGAATTCTTACTAGAAAGAGTCTACAACAATGCCTGTACAAAAATGTTTGGAAACTTATTTGAGGCAGCTCGTATTATAGTATCTGTTCGATTCACAGTAAGCAATGAATAGTTGTTAGTATTTAATATAAAAATAAGTTCAGATTTAATTATATTAAACAATCATATCGACATAGAGCATCCATTTTAAGTAACAATGTTATAACTTTTGCCGTTTTTAAATGCCTATTAATGATAATAATGAAAATAATAAAAATGATAATAATAATAATGAAAATAATAAAAATAATAATAATATTAATAATAATAATAATAATAAAAATAATAATAATAATAAAAATAATAATAATAATAAAAATAATAATAATAAAAATAATAATAAAAAATAATAATAAAAATAATAATAATAAAAATAATTATAATAAAAATAATAATAACATAATACTAATAGCAATAATAACAATAATAATAATAATGATAAAAATGATAATAATAATAATAACAATAATAATAATAATAAAATAATAACAATAATAATAATAATAATGACAACAATAATAATAATAATAATGATAATAACAATGATAATAAGACCAATAATAATAATACTAATAATGAAAATAATAATAATAAAAATATTAATAATAAAATAATAATAACAATAATAATGATACAAATAATAATAATAACAATAATAATAATAATGATAATAACAATGATAATAATAACAATAATAATAATGATAAGAATAACAATTATAATAATAATAATGAATTTTTTCGCCTATATTTTCGAAAGTCATTCCCTCTTTTCGATTGACTAGCCTTAATTTAAACCTCTGTCCCTTCCGGTTTGGCGATGGACGCAACGGCAAAGACGTCACGTTTTTTATCCGTTCTTTTCCTCTTTCGCTGTAAGTGTTCGAGTCTCCGACCTACTACCACTTTTTTTAGTTGCTCAATATACACCTCAAAACAACCGGGCAACGCCAGGCACCCAGGCTAATATATAATATATTGCTGCTGGGCATTCTGGTGACGTTCGGCATTAATGGAGACCTCATAATATTATTGAAACCCTTTTGTTTAAACTGCAAAAGTGTTTGTCTAAGTAATCTGGTTAATGGAGTGTTAGAATATTTCTGGTTATTACAGTTTATTTCCAATATCTTTAAAGGAGTCTGTGACATATTTCCAGTGTATGAACGCCTGCAATAATACAACGAAAAACAATAATGAAAACGGCTGAAATATTAAGGAAAACCATTGACTGCGAAGAAACATGTCCGGGCCAAACAGCTGCAGAGGTAAAACATCAAGGAGAATTACGGGGAACCAAGAAAATTTAAGCTGCATATCTACAAGTCCCCTATCCCTTGCCCCATCACCCCCCCTCCTCCCTCAAAGAGTGATGCCAAATAGTCAAGAAGTGTACAGGGGGATGGAAAACCCGAGGAGAGAGCGTTGACCAAACCTCCGCTAGACGTACGAAAAGAACTGACATTGGGGGGGGGGTTATTACCACTCAAATTCCAGTGAAAACCAATAGACGCTGCTATCGAGAAATCAATGGTAAGAGGCTGTTCAGATATGGCAAATTATTTTTGCGAATGTTTTCGAAAGAGGTGGAGAATACGGGAAACCGTGTGAGGCTTATTGCCACTCAGCTTGTGTTCAAGGAGAGATCTTTGCTGACCTCTGTGAAAGCTCCTTGTTAAGCAATAATAATAATAATAATAATAATAATAATAATAATAATAACTAGCGGGACCTGTGAAAATTCTACAGGGGACTCATTCATATGTAATATATTGATGTTGGCATTCTGTAGATGTTCAGCGTAAATGGAGACGCTCTGATATTATTGTAGCTCTTTTGTTAAAACTGCAAAAGTATTTATCTAAGCTAGCACGAACGTCCGGCAAAGCCCGGTCATAATGTACGCTTAAATATATTTTAATTCTTGCAGATTTCGTATATATTATTAAAGAGTTCAAATTCTGTCGATGTTTATATATTATAAAGTTGCGATTTAATATATATATATATATATATATATATATACACATGACTTGGGCGCATTAGCTTGAATCGAAACCGAAATAAAACTAAACCTTATGAAGAATTCTTGAAAATTTATCTATAAAAAAAATAAATGACTTAAGCGCCATCAGCTATAATCGAAACCGAAACCAAAACTTATGAAGAATTCTTGGTAAACTTATTTATGACAAGAAATGGAAGTACATAACAATTAAACGACCGGATGTAAGCGTGACACAGAAGAACACACACGCCATCGTATTAATAAATAAATAAATAAATAATAATAATAATAATAATTATAATAATAATAATAATAATAATAATAATAATAATAATAATAATAATAATAATAATAATGCATGTTCAAGACTTGAAAAGGGAGATAAAGAGATAGTGAAAGTTGGAGTAGGTAGAAGTTGGCATGTCCCAGAAGAGGCGATGGAGAGTGATACTGTGAAATCATTATGGGATATGAATATCCAATGTGATAATATGTAATTAAAGCAAGGAGACCAGATTTAGTCTTGTTGGAAAAAAAAAGGAACCCAAGGCAATAATCATTGCTATAGCGATGACATGGTCCTAGATATGACCTTAAACTATATCCAGTGGTGAGGCCCCAGCTTGTGGGCTTTGGGGAGTGTGGAGCCACCCTTTAATTGCCATTGCTCCCAGGTCCACTCCGACCCGGATTGGTAGTACCTGTTAAGGTCCTAACTATGGGTTAAACAGAAACCGACTTGAAAACAACAAATATGTTCTATTAAAAAAATTTCTTCAAAATCACCGGATTCGGCATTAAATGACCTGAAAAGGGTTGATATGCCGTAAAACAAAAACAACGAACCATATAGCGATGACAGCGGATAAAAAAAGAAAAGGAGACGGTCGGAAAGTACCAAGTCTTGAAAAGCAAGGTAAAATGATTATGGAAGTTGGAGAAGGGAGAAATTGTACCTATTCTGATGGGAGCTCTGGGAAGTGTAAGATGGGGCATGGAGTGATAAAATTGGGATCCATCGAAATGTTGAAGTACTTCAACAGACTGACTTATTGCAACCCGCCAGAAACTTTCGGAAAGTTCTGGAAGACTGAGAAAACAAGATGCTGATAGCCGTGTCCATTTGTTATGATCCGCCTATCAGTATGAAATCGGCAATACCAACAGCCACACACTGTGTGTCTGAGATAATGAAAATGGCTGAAATATTAAGGAAAATCTTCGAATGCGGAAACTCTCTTCCCTGCAACCTCTCTCCCACAGAAGGGACGTTGCAAGCCTGTCGTTACTTCCATGGCAAGTGCTCGTCTGAGCTCCAATCTCTGGTCCCCCATCGCCAATTTTTCACGAAAAATACCCGTCTAGCTGAAACCACTGTCAATAATTTTCCCTACTCTTTATCTGTGCCTAAATCAAAACGTAGATTCCATGAACAAAGCTTCTTTTTTTTAAGAAGTGCACACCTGTGGAACTCTCTTCCGTTTGCCTTTTCCCATATGACTACAACATGGATGTCTTCAAGTCCAACATAAACAAATTTCTGATAAACCGCCCCCTTAAGTAAGACACTTTATCAGATCCCCATTACTAACGATTACTAAGATATTTTCCCATTGACTACCGTACACGCAATACCCCTTATACCCGAGTGGCTTCCGGGCCTTGATAAGTGGTGACTCCCATGTAAAAAAAGAAGACTAACACACATGAGCTACAGACATAAAGAAATTGCTACAGCTGTAAAGCACAAAGGAACATCATATGGAATCATAAAAACTGAAACTGTATCATTAGCGCTCTTTTTTCTTTTTTTTTTTACACAGTGATCACCACTTATCAAGGCCCGGAAGCCACTCAGGGATAAGGGTTATTGCAAGTACATTACCTTAGTGTGGAGCTTTGATGAAGTGTTTACTTAAGGAGCCGGTTCATTAGGAATTTGTTAACATTGGACTTGAAGACATCCAAGTTGTAGTCCGGAGGGAAGCAGGCAGACGGAACAGAGTTCCACAGGCGTGCAGTTCTAAGAAAGAAGCTTTGTTCATGGAATCCGCGTTTTGATTTAGGCACAGATACAGAGTGGGGGAAATTTTTCACAGTGGATTCAGCTAGACGGGTGTTTTTCGTGAAAGATTGGCGAGGGGGACCAGAGATTAGAGTTCAGACGAGCATCTGCCATGGAAATAACGATAAAACAAGGATAGGCTCGCAACGTTTCTTCTGTGGGAGAGAGGTTGCAGGGTAGAGAAAAGGGCATCCCCCACTAAGCCACGAAGTCTATTTTGTACTCTGTCAAGGCAGGATAGGCTGTTTTTAGCAGCTCCTGCCCAGATATGGCAACAGTATTCCATCCTTGAACGTACTTGGCTTTTATATAGATAGAGAATTGCATCAGTAGTGAGATATCTTCTGGAGCGGTAGAAGGATCCCACCATCTTTCCAGCGACCTTGGCAACAGACTTGATGTACGTGTTCCATTTCAGATCAGGAGTAAAGGTCAAACCCAGAAGCTTGTCAAAACACGGGGCCTCACCCAGACGAGAGCCATCCATCACAATTGATGCCAGATGGGGATCTGAGCGTTGATGATGTAAGGATAGGAGTTTGGTTTTGGATGCATTAAAGGTAACCAGCCACATCTTCCCCCACTGAACCACGCGCTCGAGATCAGAGGAGAGAGAATCAGAGAGAACTTTGTCATTTACAGCCTTTGATGTGTTGCCGTAGATGGGCCTCCCTTTTTTGTGTCGCCACCCAAAATAAGTAAGAAGAGTCAATGAGGATGGGAAGACCGAAAATAGAGCGCTGGGTGAGTGCAACCGAATTTTAGTGAAGAACAATGATCGCTGCCAATGAGGAATCACTGTTAATCGGCTGTTGCGATAACGCAAATTAATCTGCAAAAGTTATCGAAAGAGGTGGATAGTACTGGAAATTTGGTGCGGCTTGTTGTCATATAAACTTGAGGAAACATCACAAACACATGTCCTAGTGACATATGGCCGAGTGGTCCTAGACGTTGTATCAAAGTTTACAGTTACCCAAAGGTGCTGAGTTCAATCCTGAATGAAGGTGGTGAGAAGTAACATTCAAAACAGAGAATCAGCAACTATGTCCCAGAGCCTAGCTGGAGTCCGAACACGATACCCCCGTAATAATAATAATAATAATAAAGGGTTGGGTTCGAGACTCTTAACAAACGGTTCCCCAGTTCGATACAAAACACCTGATGAAGGCCGGAGGGCAAAACGGCCGAAACGTTGTGACTATAACAACCAAGATGAGGAAGTCAGTCCGACAATCTCAATCAATGAAAACACCTCATCTCAAAAATACAGACAATTACTACCACAAGTTCTTCTCAAAAAAACTAAAAAAAAAAGGATGAGGTACTGCCTTGACAGAGTTCAAATAGCCTTCGTAGCTTCGTGGCAGATGTCCTTTTCAACCTCTTTCTCACAGAAGAGATGTTGTGAGTTTGTCTCTGCTTTATTGTTATTTTCATGGCAAGTTCTCGGCTGAGCTTCAATCTATGATTCCCCTCGCCTAACTTTCACAAGAAACACTCGTCTAGCTGAAAACACTCTCTATCTGTGCTTAAACCTAAACGTAGATTCCATGAACAAAGCTTATTTCTTGGAACTGCATGCCTGTGGAATTGTCTTCTGTTTTCCTGCTTTCCAGCTGACTAAAATATGGTTGTCTTCAAGTCCAACGTAAGCAAGTTCTTGATGAGCCGTTCTATTTAAGTTAACAAATTTATCGAATTTCAATTACTAACGATTGCTGTATTGTCCAATTGACTACTGTACACTCTTAAACCTTATTCTCGCGTGGTCTCTGGGCCTTGATAAGTGGTTATGCCTTTGCAAAAAAAAAAAGATAAATTTTTGATGATGGCCTGCATGACTACTATTAGTGAGTAAATAATAATAATATTTCTCGTATTGATGATCGCGTCTGCAATTATTAATTAATTACGACAATGGTTGCTCGTGCGACGCAACTTATACTGCACGAATTCCCGCTAACGCA
>NC_136525.1:50392909-50412909 GCF_053919585.1 Euprymna scolopes
AATAATGCGTTGTTTTTTGTTTCAAACGTATATAATACGTATTTATTTTATATATAAAAATAACATTTGTCGAAAGGAAAGTAAAGTCAATAAAATATATACAACGATAAAAACAACCTAAAGATATTGGAAATTTTTAATCAAGGCCAATAAATAACTACCAAACTAAAAGAATTACCTAACACCTCCCTACTAATGATGGCTTAAACACGGGGAAACAGCATCTCCCTTTCTCTCACCACACCACCGTCAAACCCTTAATGCTCACATTCACAAAGCGTACACCCCAATTTTCCCCCGAAATGTAGACCGCACTCAAATATCTCATAAAAACCAATGTGGTCTTGACACCTGTTTCAATATCAATCTTTTTGGTCTGAAAACTGCATGCACATATGTAACCAATAATGTTTGTATAATAAGCAGACTATATATATATATACGTGGGGGGCGTGTATATATATATATATATATATTATATATCCTTTCACTTTGTCTTTACATACGTACGTATGTTAAAGGTATTATGGTATTAATTTATAGACACACGCACTTTATATAATTCTATGGCTTTTTCACATTTCCCGAAACACAATATTTAACTGAGAAGTTTCATACGGTTGCGTTTTCTCTATCGAACCTAAGTAAGAGAATTGGCCGCCGGTAATAGCAGGTTTGTGTTTCGCGATTTCGTTCCGAACGCGTCGACCCCGGTTCACCCCACCCCCACGAAGCCGCAAGTGAAATAAATAAATAAATATAGTTCCACGTTTTGTACAAATCCACACACACAAAAACACACACACACACACACACACACACACACGCACACACACACCGAACCGTATACTGGTTCTGGAGAAACTAAACGGTAGATCATGCCGAAACAATTTGCACGATATTCTCAGGATTGAAGGGAGGTGGGGACACGCAAATGAACGAATTACGTCAGAAATATAAGTAATTGTTGTGTTTCTGTTTTGCTTTTTGATAATATGACATGTCACAACGAACAGAAGTGATTTTTAACAGGTGCGTTCCATATACAAAGCTCTAGAGGGCATGTGTTAATGGATTGCTGCGAATACTTACCTCCACCACGCACACACAGATCTGTACATCCCTATATATATATATATATATATATAGAGAGAGAGAGAGAGAGAGTATACAACGAACTATTTTTTCCTTTTTGATTTTGACCTTAATAGGATTAAAAATCAAGACATTTCATAAAAATGTAATATGCACAAACTGTGCCATATTATCTGAGGTGTGTTACAGGCCTATTACCTATCCACTTCCTCGATAATCCTAGATTCCTATATTATATCTGCTAATCGTTAAGATCAATGGAAGTGGTAAAATCTTTTCTCTTTAATAAATTCCTCCTTCGCCCGCCACCACTTAACACTGTTGCGGGGTCGTCCACAAGAGACAGTTACGAAGGAACACCGGTTTGGGTTTTCATCGAAGGGTTATTTATGCCATTTTCTTTTTTCGCTTCATTTCGTTTTGTAGTTGATTAAAAAAAACTGGAATGGACTGGGTGAAACGCACCATGGAGTTAACCGAATCGAAGGGTTATTTATGCCATTTTTTCCGCTTTTCGTTTTTCGCTGTGTTTTTTTTTTTTTTTTTTTGTATTTCCCAACACGGCCATCATTTTTTCCCTGATTCATGCTTTCTGTCTTTTCGATTTCTTTTTAAAGAAGTTTTCCGTTTGTTCCCCTTTTTTTTTATTTGCCGATTTTTTAAAGAAGTTAACCATCGTTTGTATTTTTAGATTTAAACAGGGTTAGTCTTTACTTTACCCCCCCCCCCTCCCAAAAAAAATACACCTCCTAAAAACGGGCAACGACGGGTACCCCAGCTAGTCAATAAATAAATGACAAAAGTCTATATTCCAAAGTTCAATATGTTAACCAGCTTACCGTTTATTTCCATAAGTACGCTGAAATGCACGATACTTGAAAGCACCTGTTTCGTAGCGCAGATCATTGATGTAATTAATATGTGAAATCTTGAATTTATTCCACCCTTAATAATGACATAATGCTTACATGAATTGGCATGATTGGAAATCAGCCTAATTATTACATGAATGTTTCTGCGCTACGAACCAGGTGTTGTCAAGAATTGTGCATTTTAACGTACTTAAAATAAGTAAACGATAGGATGGTCAACATCTTGAAATTTGGAATATAGACTTTTGTCATTTATTTATATATGCTCTGTATATACATTGAGCTTCATAAATAAAAAAAACTGAAGAGTCCTAGAGTGGATGAAACGCGGAATATTCAGTGTAGCTTAATTGCCATATATATTTTTAACTTACTAACTAGCTCTACTTACGCATTGAGCATTTTGAAGTAAATACTTAAAGTTTACGCATAAATTTATACTTTCGTATATTAATTTTATGTGAGTAAATTAAGTAGTTTATATATATATAATATATTATATATATATATACATACATACACTCGTACAACTGAGCAAAAAACCCGCACACAAGACATTCTATTAACTAACACAGATCAAATAATAAATAAAAGTAGTTAATAGAATTTCTTGTGTTCGGGGCGTTTGCTCAGTTGGCTGAATACTTGCCTCGCATGCAAGAGGCTCGGGTTTCGAACCCTGAGTTCGGATGTGTCTAACTGATGAGCCCAAATAAGGACAAAACTCGAGTCTTTGACATCCGGTTCGTTGACTGCCATGACTCTTGTGTGCTGCGACGTTGTTTGACTGTGGAATTTATTAAATATAATTGTTATATCCTTACTTTAAATAAAAAATACAGCAAGAAACGCGGGGTTATGGGTGAAAGACAGGGGGGTTTATTTACAAGGGAATACATGTGACATTAGAGTTACTCGACATCTTTTCTTATTCTCTTCCTGTCTTTTTCTTTCTGCCTCAGCCACGTGAGAAGGTCAATATATCCACAGTCCATTTCATCTATGAAGGGATGTTAGGTTATTCCATTACATCACGTTACTCTCAAAATAAATTCTTGCATAGAATTTTGCTTCTACCATTTTTTCAGGGTGTCACACACATTTTAGTTTTTGCAGTATTTTCGATCAGGGTCACATTAGTATAAAATTCACCCTTAAATTTTAATCTATTTCCAAACATTCCTCTGGCAATTTTCTTTGTGTTTTGCAGCTTTGGAGAACCAATTTTCTTCCATGTTTCATCAATTAAGGATATGGCACTTCCAGTATCCAAAAGACAGTTTACTTTCCGGCTATTAATTCTAACTTCAATACATTTCATTTTTTTTACCATACATGGACTCTTTTTAGAATCAACAGTCTTTATTTCAGGCTTACAGTATTTCTCCTTTTTGCATACTGTTGACTTGTGTCCTTTACGCCCGCACTTATAGCATATTTTGCTTTTGAAGTAGCACTCTTTTGTGAAGTGCTTCTTTCCTCCACACGTCTTACAGTATTTTTTTACATAGTGGTCACCTTGCTTTACACCTTGTATTTTGTCAACATTTTTCTCTTCGATACTAGTATTATCCTGTTTTAAATTTAACAGTTTCTGGCATTCCTCCGTAACTTTCTGTAAGGTTATTTCTATGTCTTGGTTCATAATGGATAATATCCTAGAACGAATCTCTTTATCTTTCGAGGATGTTAACCCTTGCACAAATATTAAGCATTTAAACATGTCCTCTTTTAGGTCTTTCAACTTAAATAACTCGCATTGGACATTTACTCTCCCAGCATAGACAATAAAGTCTTCATCTTTTTTCAAAAGCGAATATGAAATAAGTTAGCCCGTTCTCCGAAAATATTCGGTAAAATTTCTATAGTCTCTTTAAAAAGAAATATCTTGGGATTTCCTTCGGAGTGTAAAATTGGCATACTTGGTGTGATAATCTCCAAAAATACCGTTAGGGCTTTCAACATGGCCGCCAGAAGAGTCACGTGATCCGGTAGGTGTATCAGAATTTTAGGCGGAATTTTTGACACCCCCAACAAAAAACTGCGAATAAAATATATAAAACTCGTAATTTCTGTTTTTAAAGTGGGTTGTCAATTTTCTTTATGAAATATACTTCCAAAATAAACTATTACAGTCGTTTAAAACATAATAGAAGTATTTTTATTTTTTAAAAACAATGTTTACAAAATGTCTACGAACGGAACCCAGTTTTTGCAACAGTAAAATATTTTTTTCTTCATCCAACCAGGCCTGACATCGTTTGGAAAAAAATATTTTCGTATGTACGATAATATGCTGGAAACGGTAAGCCATTAGTTGGTCCATATAAAAATTCCGTCAGCGAATTTGCAATTCCTTCCGGAGTGAACCGACAATCCTTTTTTTCTTCTTGTTTCATTAATATTATTTATAATATTTCATTTTGTTTTAACTGTTCTTAAAAAAGCCATCTGGCTTTGTTGAGCTGTTAGTGCTAATTGTATAGTTTTTGTAAACTCGGCTAATTGTTCCATGTGGAAAGAATATTTTTTCTTTTAAACACAATAATAAAACAAAAGGTTAACAGTACATTCACTGAATAGTTTTTTTTTTAACCACAAAAACATTCTTTTGTAGACAAAGGTTTTGGAGAGGGTTACACACACGAAATTGGCACCGAACCAACAGCATACAAGCGTTCCTTTCCACCGTTTTTTTTTTCTTATGTTTTATCGTTATTTCCATGGCAGATGCTCGTCTGAACTCCAATCTCTGGTCCCCCCCCTCGCCAATCTTTCACGAAAAATACCCGTCTAGCTGAATCCACTGTGAAAAATTTCCCCCACTCTATATCTGTGCCTAGATCAAAACGCGGATTCCATGAACAAAGCTTCTTTCTTAGAACTGCACGCCTATGGAACTCTGTTCCGTCTGCCTGCTTCCCTCCGGACTACAACTTGGATGTCTTCAAGTCCAATATTAACAAATTCCTAATGAACCGCCCCCTTAATTAAACACTTCATCAAATCTCCACACTAAGGTAATGTACTTGCAATAACCCTTATCCCTGAGTGACTTCCGGGCCTTGATAAGTGGTGATTACTGTGTAAAAAAAGGAAAAAAAAGAGAAATTTGAAATGGACACGTTCCGTTCCGAGAAAAATTGTTCTTTTCAATACTTCGTGAAATGTCAATTTCTCTTTTTTTTTTTCAGTGGGACCATAACAGACTGAATTAAAAAAAAAAAAAAACTTGTGTGTGTCTTAGCTTTTTTCTTTTTTCTTTTTTTTTTTTCTTTTTTTTCAGTAGTTCAATTTTTCCGTGCAGTATATTTTCGTTGTCCAATATATTTTTGGTTAAAAGTTTCCTTTTTTTTTAATTCGAATCCTGTCGCCATTTATTATATCCTTACTTTAAATACGAATACAGCAAGAAACAGGGGGTTATGTGTGAAAGACAGGGGGGTTTATTTACAAGGGAATACATGTAACATAAGAGTTACTCGACATTTTTTCTTATTCTCTTCCTGTCTTTTTTCTTTCTGCCTAAGTCACGTGAGAGGGTCAATATATACATAGTTCATTTCATCTATGAAGGGATGTTAGGTAATTCCATTACATCAATAATCTCTCCCATTCTGAATATATATATATATATATATATATATATATATATATATATATATGAACAATGATTAATAAAACATGTTAAAAGACATCTGTAAAAAGAGTTAAAAAGATATTTAATTTTAAAAAAAGGAAACACAAGATACGTGGATAGTCCTTAATCCGCGGAGTTTCGAAGAAATACTCTCGTTCTCATCAGAGGGCAGGAATTAGCAAAATGCAGGATCGGATTTTGCATATAAAAGTATTTAATGAAACTACAAGTAAGTCACAGATCTTACTTGGTTAAAAAAAGGGTGAGGTAAGGGGAACAGGAGGCAAAAGAAATATATATATATATATATATATATAAACTTCGCATAACTCTGTTCTTAAATAAGGATACGAAAATTAGGTGATACATTAATATTTAAATGGGCTTTTCCATAACCACAACCAAGGTAAATGTTTCTCGCATGATTTTCCTGTTAGGGATTCCCCCCTGCCCGCCCCCGCCGGCATCGATTTATTTTTTAATAAGCACAAAAGTGTTAATTCAAGCCATTTTAAACCGAAAGGAACCTCTTGATAGGGAGAGGGGCAACCGGAGTTTTCACGGAAAATCCGTTCGGTTACTTTTCTACTAATATCGTGTCCAATGTTTCGAGCAAAATTTTTAAAAAGTTCCAGTAGTTATTGAGAAAAGTGCGACCCGCCTTTTGTCGGGGGACCAAAAATAATAATCAGTGGACTCCTTTGGTTTGATCACGTTGAAAAAGGGGGACCCAAAAAGATGTCGTAGAAACAGGATAGTTAAGAAAGCCCGTCTTTTGTCAGGAATGCGTTTCTACAATTGTCACTCGAACGTAATTGTGATGAGGCTGAAGAAATATTAAAATGTTGATTTACGTTGCATGGAAACACATTTAGCAGCAGAATGAGGATTCCAAAGTATAGCTGTTTTAGAGAAGAAGCTATTTAAGTATAAAAAAAAACTTTCTGATATTTAGGGACCTCGATAGTGAAGGGGTATGATTTTGTTGCTAAGCAGGTTTGTCAGGAGATATACGTCGAGGAGGCACAAGTGTGATGAGTCCATCAGAGCACATCCCATTATAACACTTGTAAAACAGGCACAGAGATGCAAGAGTACGGCGATGGGACAGGGGTTGGAGCCTAGTTGACAAAGTGGGATCTATTTTTCGACCCTATCCAAGAAGGAAAATCTAGTGCCAGATGCACCAGCCCAGATGTGTCAACAATATTCCATATATGGGCAAATGGTTGCCTTGTAGAGGTACAGGATACTCTCAGGTGTGAGCAGTTTTCTAACACGATAGAGGGAGCCCAACTTCCTTGCAATGTCCTCAATGTGTTTAAAGGGAAGCAGCTTAATTTTACTAGTATTATGTTACTATTTAGAAATCTATTTTTAACAATGAGGAAAGAGGTGACTGGTTACTTTTACAACAAAGCCTCTAAGTTTACATCATCAAGGCTCTGATCTCCATCTGGCATTAATTGAAATGAATAGCTCTCGTCTTGGAGAGACTCCATGTTTTGACAAACTTCTGGGCTTGACTTTTACTCCTGATCTGAAATGGAATACGCACATCAAATCCGTTACCAAGGTCGCTGATAAATGGCGGGATCCTTTTATCTATCCAGTAGATATCTCACTCCTGATCCAATTCCCTATCGATATATGAGTCAAGTACGTTCAACGGTGGAGTATTGTTGCCACATCTGGACAGGAGTTGCTAGAAAGACCTTATCCTGCCTCAACTTCGTAACCTAGTAGGGGATGCCCGTTTCTCTTCCCTGAAACCTCTTTCTCACGGAAGAGACGTTATGAGGCTGTCTCTGCTTTATCGTTATTGTCATGGCAAGTGCTCGTCTGAGCTCCAATCTATGCCCCCTTTCGCACAACTTCCACGAGAAACACTCGTCTAGCTGAAAACATTATCAATAATTTTCCCCACTGTTTATCCGTGCCTAAACCCAAACGTGGATTCCATGAACAAAGTTTCTTTCTTAGAACTACACACGCGTGGAATTATCCTCAGTTTGCGTGCTTTCAGTTTGCGTGCTTTCCAGCTGACTATAATATGGTCGTCTTCAAGTCCTATGTAAACAAGTTTTGATGAACCGTTCATCTGAAGTAATCCAATTTACCAAATTTACACTTCTAACGATTACTCCGACATTGTCCCATTGATCACTGCCCACTTATTAACCCTTATCCTCGAGTAACCTCTGGGCCATGATAAGTGGTGACTCCGTGATAAAAAAGAGGAGAGTCTCTATATATATATATGTGTGTGTGTGTGTGTGTGTGTGTGTGTGTGTGTGTGTGTGTTAGTAATTGGACGATATCAGTATTTTCCTCTATTCTGATACAATTACCGATTCCGTAGTAAATTCCCGGTTCCAATACAATTACCGACTCCGATTCCGATTCTTTATAAATCTATAAACATTTGCCTATTGTCCAAAAACACGTGTAAAATGTACACACTTGTAGGGGTGATTGTCTTTAGATTTTAGTTTTTCTTTAAAGGTTTGAAGTAAATATTTACAAATTGGTACAAATAAGAATTTTAAAAAAAAATCAAATAAAAAAACAAAATGAAAAGAATCCTCCAATTCCAATACCCCAAAAACGTCCGATTGTACCTATTCCGATTAATCGTCCCCAAAGCCCTTTTCTTTGTGTAGAACACTGTCGAAAAAGTATCTCACGCACTGCTTTTATAGCCAATTAGGCTATAAAATCGAGGCTGACTGTTTGTTTGTAAATAAACAAGCAGTGCGAACACTGTATAAGCGGTGGGTGAATGTTTATTTAAATAGACATTTGATGAGGTCATTTGCGAGAACTGATACCACTATCAACACGAAGTTTGTAGGTTCAATCCCTGGCTAGGGAAAGGTGCTGTTCTAGCCGCACTGATGAGATGAGACACAACGAAACAGTCTACTATGTGAATGACTATATATATATATATATATATATATATATATATATATATATATATACGGTATTTCCTCCTTCTTTCTATCACTATCGTTATTTGTCTCCATATCTTTCCAGCTGACTACAATATGGTTGTCTTCAAGTCTAACGTAAACAAGTTTTTGATGAACCGCTCCATATAAGTTAACAAATTTACCGAATTTCCATTACTAATGATTACTATATTGTCCAATTTCTACTGTACACTCTTTAACCCTTATCCTCGAGTAGCCTCTTGGCCTTGATGTGGCGATGCCTATGTAAATATATATATATATATATATATATATACGTATTTTCCTCTCTCTCTCTCTCTCTGTCTCTCTCTCTTTCTCACACACACACACACACGCACACACACACACTAACTCACTATTTTTCGTGACACGTCTCTTGCTGCATCCCGTTGCCTGGCAACTACGTTGTTCTCTACTGCTAACCGCCCGCTGCCTTGTTATCCGTATATTTGCAAACGGATAGTGGTTGCACGGATGGAGACGAGAAGAAAAGATGAGGAGAGATAACGGGATGGAGGCAGTATATAAAAGCGGGGGCGGACTACGCGAATTTATGCTATTTTGCATTCATCTGGATTTAACAATCTCTCTCTCTCTCTCTCTCCCCCCTCTCTCTCTCTCTCTCTCTCTCTCTCTGTTTATATATGTATATATATATATATAATTATAATTTAGTTATAATTATTCTTTATATCTACAGACACGTACGCAATCATAATAATATATACCAATCCTTATTTAAGCTCAATGTAATTACAGAGCAATATAGTGACTAAATGACAAAAATCTATATTACAAAGTTCATGATGTTGACAATTGTATAATTTATTTCTTTTAACAATCAATCCGTCAAAAGGAAATAATGTTGCTATTTCTTCTGATGAGTTAAGGGCAAAATAGATTCATGGTTGATATAAAAATTTAGTGATTGATGTTTCGCTCCGAAACCAATGCTGTCAAGAATTGTAAATCTCAACTGAATTAAAGGAATAAATTATTAGATGGTCAACATCATGAACTTTGGAACAGAGTCTTGTGCCATTTATTCACTATATATATATATATATATATATATATATATATATATACATATACATATATATATATATATATATATATATATATATATATATATATAATAAAAATACCAGCGATGGTTGACGTTATGTTGTTTTGAAAAAAGAAAAAAAACGAATGAATTTATGAAATAATCAACGTTTCGTCCCTATTGCAGAGGACATCTTCAGGATATTAAAAGGAAATATGCATAAAAAGAAAATGATCATAGACCATACGAAAATGAAAAGAAAATAGTGTTAGAATCCTACCCATATCGTGAAGAAAAAAACATGTGTGTGTATAGGAAAGTTGGGTTGTTCAAATGTCTATATATACACTTTTAAAAATGCGTTATATAGATATTTACACTCCCCCCTTTCTAAACTTATTCATTTTGTTGAAATATTTAAGGATTAAGGAAAAACGGTTAACCAGGATCTGTTTTGATATTTTGTTCTTTGATTATTATTTTCCCTATGCTAGGGGCTAAATGGTAGAAGCCCTTTCTTTGCGTAATAGTATTAGTGTTTGATATTAGTGCTGATTCTAAAAGTCTTCTTTTAGCTCTATCTATCAGGTATTTTATAATTTTCGCATGATCTAAATTAAATGAGTGATCGTGTTCTGCACAATGGCAAAAGAGTGCATTTAGGGCGTTACCATTCCTTATATCTCTTTTGTGTTCGTAAAGTCTGAGTTTCAATTCACGCTGTGTTTCACCTATGTACGCTTGTTGACAGTTGTTACATGGGATGGAATATATACCGGCGTTGGATGTGAGGGTTTTGGGAGAGTGCTTGGTAGTTTTTAATATGTTTTATTGTTGTGGAAGATGTTTGTATCAAGTGAAAACCAAGTCTATTAAGAGTGTCGTAGATTTTTGTATTTTTAGTGTGGGTGGGAATGAAAAGATGTCTGTTTAATAGTGAGGTATTTGTTTTATTTTTCTGTCTGTTTATGTTATAGTGTATTTTCGTAGCTTTTTCTTTGCTTAAGCAATGAAATAGGATGGATACTATATATATATTATTCCTTAATTGGAATTTTTTATTTTGAGATGAGCATTTTTATGTTAATTTTATTTATGACGAAGGCCAGAGGAAGTTGGCCGAAACGTTGTGAACCAATAAAAACAAACAAACAACAACTAATAAAGATGAGACTAATAGTCCGAAATAAAAATAAAATTAACATAAAAATGCTCATCTCAAAATAAAAAATTCCAATTAAGGAATAATATATATATATATATATACCAATCGGTACGGACCCGACTATGGAAGATCAGATAATGAATAAATGTGGATTTATAAGATCAAAGAATCCAACCTTGATCGCCCTTTGGGGCCCGTGGCGCAGTTGATAGAGACGTTGAATCTCCACGGTTCCAGATGAACATTGTCTGAAGATAGCGGTTTCAATCCCACCCAAAGCGTGCCAGAGGTAATTGGTCAAAAATGTGGTGAGACGACGACAACTACGGATGGCAGTGATGGCTGAGAATGCAGTTAGGAGATTCGAAGTTCCTATCCGTCGCGGTTACCACCTGACGAAGGCCAGAGGAAGTTGGCCGAAACGTTGTGAACCAATAAAAACAAACAAACAACAACTAATAAAGATGAGACTAATAGTCCGAAATAAAGACTAATAGTCCGAAATAAAAATAAAATTCGGATGGATACTGTAGTTTTTTTAAAACATTCGTAATGTATTGAAATTTATCATTAAGATATTGGGGGCTACATATACTAAAGGCACGCAAGAAAACACCAATAATCATGCCAGTCTTTATTTTATCATTGTGGTGCGAGTAGTAGTGAATATAATCGTTTTTGTGTGTGCTCTTTCTATGTACTTTGAAACTCCTATCGGTTTCTGATCTGATGAGGAGTATATCTAGAAAAGCTAGGGAGTGGTCTTGTTCGGATTTGTGGATGGTTCTACTGAATTTAATTTATTTTTAATTTGTTCTATTTGTTCGTTTCTGGGGAGAAAAATAAGAGTATCATCTATATATCTAAAATATGTGGATTTTTTTGGTAGTCTAAATTTGAAAGAGTTGGTTTCTAGGAATTCCAAAAATAAGCAAGCTAGTACACCACTACGGGGGTTACCCATAGGGAGTCCAAATTTTTGTCTGTAGTAAGAATTATTAAACTGAAAATAGGTTCTATCGGTGATGAGTTTTATTATTTGTATTAATGTATCTGAGGAAAAAGGTAGGTTGGCTTTAATTTATTATATATATATATATATATATATATATATATATATATATATATATATATATATATACATAGGAAGGAAAGTATTTCTTCGAAACTCCGCGGATTAAAGACTATCCATTTATCTAGTGTTTCCTTTTCAGACTAAATATGTTTTTAACTCATTTCAAAGTCTTTTTAACAGATTTTATTAACTGTTTGCTCATATTATAAGCTCTATTTCCTATTTGGTTTTATCGAGTTTTTATATCTGGCTGAGATAATTTTATAAATATTAATTCTTTAATATTTATAATTTACTTTAATTTAACCATCTTGGATCATTTTGGTAAATTCAATTGTAATTTTCATTTTATATATATATATATATATATATATATATATATATATATATATATATACGTACATATATATACATACATACACATGTATATACATATATATACATACACATATATATATATACATATATACTCTCGTGGATATTCTTGGCCTGATGACGTGATTTTCCCTGGCAGGGTGGTCACTGAAACATGTTCGCATATGTGTGGCCATTAGTTATCACATCCAACATATTTATATATATATATATATATATATATATATATATATGCAAATTTTAGGTGGGTACTTATAGCCGGGATTAATTGTATGATTATTCGGGCACCTGTCTTTATCTTCGGTACCATTCTTACGGCTTTTTGGTTGAGGTAATACCAAATCTCTTTGAGATACGTCTATTTTGATCAAGTTCGACGTAAACACTCTACTATTCAACAAGGCAAGACGCTCATAAACAATGCCAGAGATTATGCGAGTTGAACATCATGAAAATAACACCGTAATCGAAAATACTGCCCGTGCATTAGTATATATATATATATATATATATATATATATATATATATATATATATATATATATATATATATAAAGCTGAATGTGTGTGGGGGGGTCTGGTCACGAATAGGCTCCTATATGGTTGACTATTTAAAAAAAAACTGATTACATATAATGATACAAGATTTATCGAGACACAGGAATGGGTATGTTTGATTTGGCATAACAGTGGTTTGTAAAAATTTTGGGGTATGTATTCGCGCCTGGTCCACAAAGTATGGAAATAAAAAATTATAAAATCATAAAAAGTTTACTTGTGTTTTTGGTAGATATGTACATAATAATACTTTGATAAGTATATTTTAACTTAAATAGGGATGATATAATAAAATTGTGGCGTCTGCGTTCGCGCCTGGCCTAAATAGAATGGAAATAGGCACAAACATTTATAAAGACTTTTCATATCTATCTGCGTAAGTATACTTTGATAATTATGTTTCAGTTTGAAGAAATATGGTATAATAAAATTATGAGATGTTCGTTTGCGCCTAACCATAATAGAATGGAAATATGTCACAAAGTTTAACAAGGTTTTTTAATATAGATCCATAGAATATTGTGATAAGTGTTTCAGTGTGAACAGGTATGGTATAATAAATTATGGAGTTTATCTATTTTATTTTTACTTTCATCATATTTTGCTTTGATTTTGATACCCCTAAATTTGAAGCTATCTCTTTGCAACCCTTCCTTTTCATAACCTATCATACTTTTATAAATCAGAGTCAATTTTCTGTAGGCTGTTTTTGAACCCAGTCAACGACGGCTACTTTTGCTAGTATCTCCCTCTCTCTCTCTCTCTCTCTCTCTCTCTCTCTCTCTCTTTATATATATATATATAGTATACTCTATATAGTATACTATACATAGTAAACTATATATATAATGCTTGGAGGGATGTTCTGTGTATATAGTATGCTATATATATATATATATATATATATATATATATATATAAAGCTGAACGTGTGTGTGTGTGTGTGCGTGGTCACGAATAGGCTCCTATATTGTTGACTATTTTAAAAAACTGATTACATATAATGATAGATGTATCGAGGATCAGGAATGGGTATCTTTGATCTGGCAGAACGGTGGTTCATAAAAATTGTGGGGTCTGCGTCGCGCCTGGCCCTCAAAGTATGGAAATAAAAATGAAAAAAAAAACGGTTACAAGGGTTTTTGGTATAGATGTACATAAGAATATTTGATAAGTATGTTTCAACTTAAATAGGGATGGTATAATAAAATTGTTGGGTATACTTTGATAATTATGTTTCAGTTTGAAGAAATATGGTAAAATAAAAATTATTGGGTGTACGTTCGCGCCTGCCCTCCATAGAATGGAAATATGTCACAAAGTTTAACAAGGTTTTTTAAAAGGGGTGAGGGTCCACAATAGCACCTTAACTTTAATCTTAATTCACGTCATTTTTTTTTTAGTTGAATCATATTGTGTTTGAATAAATTCACCTCATAAATTCACGTTCTTATTAAAGTGAAAGCCCAAAAAAGTCGGACTTTAGACAATTCTCAACACAAATTTTGGATAACTCTGGTTTTTTCCTTCTCCACTTGCACGTGACACTCTTTCGAAAATAGACAAATAGATAAATAATAAAAGATAAGAACATTACAATCTCCACCATTCCAGTTAAACCAAACAGTAAGTTCATATTTACTGATTTTTATTGTGATTATCTTGAAAGATAAATCGATAGACGAAATTAAATAAAATAACAAAATTAAACAAGACCGTCGTTTGCCCTTTTTTGTTTATGTGTCACGGCAATACAACAGCCGGTTCTCTGCATTGCTATAGCCTTCTTATACACTTTTCTATCTATTTACAGCAATGCTTCAAGTAAACTAACTTTATCTATCTATCTTTCTATCTATCTATCTATCTCAATGTATATATATACATATATCTATATGTATATATTATTATTATTATTATTATTATTATTATTATTATTATCATTGTTATTATTATTCGAACAATAGTCCAAATAATTAAATTATCAATCCGCATCTAAAATATTCAGAAACATAAAACTAATATTAAACAAAATATAACCCACATCTGGACCTCTTACGACTAAGGTCAGTGTTCCAAAATTCATAATGATTGGTCAGTAAGAAGCAAATCCTACACATACAAATATACAAACATGAAGCTATACCTTACTTTATCTATTTATCTATCTATCTATCTATCTATCTATCTATCTGTCTGTCTCTCTCTATATATATCACTAAGATTTATATATATATATATATATATATATATTGCTATAATCGGATTTTTCTCGATGGAAGATATATATATATATATATATATATACATATGTGTGTATGTGTTTCTACCATCGATAAAGATCAGATTATAGCAATGGTTATTAACAACAATGAAAACTTAGTTACAACCTAGAAATAATAGAGTTATTTTAATAAGTGTGACCCGTCCGTCGTAGGTCAGCAAGGTATCTTAGTGTGGCAGGTCCCATCAATCGATTAGGATGGTCTTAATTTCGCGATCGGGTTGATATGTCGCCGCTTCGTCGATCTGTCGCGCTAGAAGGAAAGCAATTTCATGCACACAAAAGAAAAAGAAACACAACTCAGTGCTCTATTCTACTGATCAAATTCAAGAAAAGATATACAAATATATATAGCTATATACAATTGTCCGTAGTTCAATATTGCTTTTGACAGACTCTCATGAGTTAAAATAGGTTAATTTCTCTCGGTATCGCGGTTGAATGATGGAGGAAGAGAGGGGTGTGACTCTGCTCTTAACTCTTGCTCAACTGCCGGTTTTGACTCTGAGACACATTCATATACCTAGGGAAGGGGTGAGACCGAGGTCTTTAATGTCGAATCCTGAGTCATTCCATTTTCGGGGTACAATTTACAAAATAGAAAATGATATTGTCATAACAATGAAAATCACAATCCAATCTTTCTCTCGGCAAGGACTTTTGCCGTCGTCCGGGCACACCAACGATAATTAAAGAATAAAAAGAAATCATATCTGCCCGGCTTCTCCAGCATTTCGTGAGTCTTGAACCCCACCCCCCGTGGGGAGCCCAATTTTCTCCCTGTGACGGCCACGTCACACTTAGAACGAAGAGAGAGTTATCGCTCTTGAACAAAAATAGGAGATCCGCAATGATAGATTTTCCAGGTAAACAAACGTGTTTCGCATCATAACAGATGTTTATCATCATGCATTCATCGAAGTCTACCTTTCCATTTAATCTGTAAGTTGTTGAATAAATCTGTAACACATTTTCCGCTTATGTTTTAGTCGGTATTAAACCGATGACATGCAATATTTAGATTTATATCCTTGATTTGAAGAGAAACAAGATAATATAGTCGGCGGGGGCGAAGTGTAGTATTTGTCTTCATGCAGTTATTTTGCTTGGACTGAATAGAGGAGATTTATCGTCCTCGGGGAAATGAAGATTGGCAATGACATAATTTTATCATCGCGTATCTAAAAACTGCTACTTCAACATTTTCCTCTGTAAGTACTTCTTTTAAACTCCTCGGCGTAACGTTCACAGGGAACATGAGTTGGAACAGATACATTGAGAGCATTGCTAAGGCCGCTGCGAAAAAGACTGAACTCTCTCTACCGTGCTAGAAAGCTGCTTACGCTTGAAAGTATCCTGTACCTCTATACGGTCACCATTCGGCGATGTATGAAGTACTGTTGTCACATTTGGGGCTGGTGCATCTGCTACTAGTATCTCCCTCCTGGACAGGGTTAAAAAAAGAGTCGCCAACCTGATAGGTCCTGAACTGTCATCTAGGCTTCAGCCTTTGTCCCATCGACGAAATGTTTCATCCCTCTGCCTGTTCTACAAGTTCTTTAATGGTGAATGCTCTGACGAACTACAAACACTTGTACCCTCCTCGACGTAAATACCTCCGACAAACTTGACAAGCAGCTATTCCCACCCCTAGACAGTAGAGATCCCTAGGTGTAAACGAGCCTTCTATTCCAATAGTTTCTTCCTCAGAACTACTAGACTTTGGAACTCTCTTCCGGGATTGAACTTTACCAATTGTACTGACATGCAGAAGTTCAAGTGTAATGTAAACGGACACCTTGCTGTCCATCTCCCTTCGTAGTATCTTTGCAACGTATGTCCCCGATAGTAGCCTCCTACTTCAAAGTGGCACTGTTTCTTGTTTGAATTTTAAAAGATTGCTATACTTCGTCTTCTGCGCAATTTGACTTGGTATTAATACACAGTAGAGATCCTCAGATGTCAAAAAGCCTTCTAAATAGCTTCTTCCCAAGAACTGCCAGACTTCGGAATTCCCTTCCGGGTTCCTGCTTCCCCAACTGTATTGACATGCATAAGTTAAGTGTAATGTAAACAGACATATTGGTGCTCAACTCCCTACATAGTATCCCTGTAATTTATGTGAGATAGAAGCCCCTTGCATCAAAGTGGCACTGTGCCTTGTATGGCGGGAAAATGTGATAAAATAAATGAACGAAAACACTTTTCACAAAAAAAACAACAACTGTGTTATACTATAAAGTGAACTTGAGGTGGGCCTGAGTCACTAAGTGCTGGCTGAGAGGGGATGGTGGCAATAGACAAAGAAATAGGAAGTGTCTTACAATAAGCAAAGATGGGAAGTAGCAAGCAATGAATCTGTTGATATTTTTAGATCGAGCTTTTTAGATTTGACAATGACAATAGAAACCCACAAAACAGATAACACAGGGAAAAGGCAGATTCTGGTAGCCGAGTTGGGGAGGGGAGACTTCAGATACCGACACAGAGAAGACAGTTGACAACTAGATGCCGTTTGCAGCGGATGGGAGCTGATAGCGACAACGGTTGGACAGTTTTTAGAGTTGACTGCGAAACAGAGATAGAGACGAATTGCGACTGACAGACGAATGTAACATCGATAAAACGGAGAGAACACACACACACACACACACACACACACAAGTGCAACCGTCAAATATATGTGAAATATTGGTGTCTGTGTTTTTTCTTTCTTTGGTCCAACGACTTATTTTACTTCCTCTTTGTGACCCGCGTGCGTTCCGTCGGCAGCCGTGAACAAAAAGATGATGGGGGTAGTAATCCACGGCACGCAATATGAGGTCGGCGGCTTTGTCGAAACGAAGGCCACGTGCTGTAGCATTAAGCCGATAACGTGTACAATTAAACTTAATACAGGGTGACCCCCCCCCAAAAAAAAAACAAAAGCTAAATGACGGGCTCCCAACGTTTATTCCCTGAGAAAAATGAACCGGGTTTTTTTTTAACTCTGTCGAGGCAGGATCGTGTCCTCCGGGCAGTTCCTACTAAGATGTGGCAAAAAATAGCCAATTTAGAACGTACTTGGCTCTTGGACAGATAGCGGATTGTATAAGTAATGAGGTTACATTTGAAGCTGCAGAATAATCCAACCATTTTTTCGGCGATGTTGGCAACCGATTTGTATACAGGGTGATCCCCCCCCCAAAAAAAAAGCTAAAAGGAGGTCATCTAGAACATATGCTGTAGAACGGAGAAAAAAAGGCTAAACACCCTAGTGTTTTGATGTGATGTTTTGAATATAATAAACTAGTTATGACCAAAGTTTCATTTGATTCGGAAAAACACTAAGAAACGGGGCCTAATTAGAGTCGGGCCCGTTTTTTCTTTCTCGATCAAAAAGGAAAACAGTTCGTATTAAACCCATAACATTTATTATTAGACGTAGCAAAACAAAGAGGTAAAAAAGGGGGGGGGCAGAGGCGTCCCAACTGATTGACTATTCTACGAACTGAGCAGTGACCTGCGTGTCAATAAAACATAACGCAGCTGTTTACGTGACGAGCAGCCGTTCAAGAAACCTGTTGGGATCGAAGAATTCCCAAAGCAATGCTACGCGAAGAAGAAAAAAAACAAAAACATTTTTTCTTCTTTATTACCAATTTGTTTGTTTGTTTGTTTGTTTGTTGGTTTGTTTTTGATCTTATTTTCTTGCTTTGTTATTTATATTTCTTTGAGCTAACAATTTGCAACCCCTTTGGTCCTTTCGGGCGGAATAAAAAAATATGAGGCATTACGTTAGATTACTTTTGTAACGCCCCTCCTCTGTATGTGTGCGTGTGTGTGTGTGCGTGTGTGTGTGTGTGTGTGTGTGTGTATAATATATATATATTTAATCATTATAGTATATATATATATATATATATATATATATATATATATATATATATATGCAAATATACATTTATGTGTAAATATACATTTATACGTTAAAATTTTACGTTTCCTCATGTCTTACGATAGCTCTAACGGTAACGACTAAAAGTGGAAGGCGGTATGTTTTGATTTCAACTGTAACTGATGACACCCAAATCATATATATATATATATATATATATATATATATATATATATATATATATATATATATATATACTAACAACAGTACCCGTCGTTGACTTAGTTCAAAAACAACCTACAGAAAATGGACTCTGATTTATGAAAGTATGATAGGTTATGAAAAAGAAGGGTTGTAAACAGATAGCTTCGAATTTGGGGGTATCAAAACCAAAGCAAAATATTATGAAAGTAAAAATAAAATAGATAACCCCTATAATTTATTATACAATACCTGTTCACACTGAAACACTTATCACAATATTCTGTGGATCTATATTAAAAAACCTTGTTAAACTTTGTGACATATTTTCATTCTATGGAGGTCAGGTGCGAACGAACACCCCATAATTTTATTATACCATATTTCTTAAAACTGAAACATAATTATCAAAGTATACTTACGCAGATAGATATGAAAAGTCTTTATTAAAATGTGTGCCTATTTCCATTCTATTTAGGTCAGGCGCGAACGCAGACGCCACAATTTTATTATGCCACCCCTATTTAAGTTAAAACATACTTATCAAAGTATTCTTATGTACATCTATATCAAAAACACTTGTAAACGTATTTTTTTTAATTTTAAAATTTTTTATTTCCATACTTTGTGGACCAGGCGCGAACGCAGACCCCACAATTTTAATGAATCAGCGTTCTGCCAGATCAAACATACCCATTCCTGATCCTCGATACATCATCTATCATCAGTTTTTTTTTTTAAATAGTCAACCATATAAGAGCCTATTCGTGACCAGACACACACACACACACACACATTCAGCTTTATATTATAAAATAAAATAATTATATAT
>NC_136525.1:50417909-50440409 GCF_053919585.1 Euprymna scolopes
CAGCAGAGTGATTGTTCCAAAGGTGAGAACCATAGCAGTGTGATTTTTCCAAAACGAGAATCCCAGCAGAGTGATTGTCCGAAATATTCGTAAACATTTTCGAAAAATGAATTCTTTATGCAATTATTAATTTTTTGCGTTTATATTGTTATATATATATATATATATATATATATATATATATATATATATATATATATATATATATATATATATATATATATAAAATTGAGCTGCGTGCTTTGATTCATTTCTGCTTGAAGCGATGTCTTTCAACCAAAAAAGCAGCAAATGAGATTTGTGATGGTACCGAATGGTAGTGTCATTAGTGCCGTATTTTACTGTTAGCAATTGGAGCAGGTCTACGAAAAGTTGAAGCAAAGGTACTCGGCTCTGATTAGCCGAAAGAGCGCTTGATTTATTCAGTTGGTGCAAAAAAGCTGGGGTAATGTGACGTTTAACTTCAAAAGAGCATAACTCCCTTCATAATAAACTTTATTAATCGAAATAAGAACCATTAGAATCGACACGTTTTTGCTAACAAGAAACAAGTTCAGTCATACCATTAGCTTAGATATCCGGAGTTCTGAAAGCGATGAAGTTATCGAAGGCCGTTCCGGCGGTATTTTGGCTTTTGAAACATTTTTCGTGCAGGAAGTTGTCGAGATATTTTAAAAAGTGATAATCGGTGGGCGAGAGGTCCGGTGATTATGGCGGAGTAGGCAGAGTCTTGTAACTCAATTCGCTTACTAGGGCAATGCTAAGCCACACACAGCCAGAAAGACCCAAGACAAGTTTGAAAAGCTGGACGGCGTTGAGGTTCTGCCACATACAAACTACACACCTGATTGTGCTCAATCAGATGACGGCCTTGTACGCTCAATGCAACACTTTCTGAAGGGCTGTTGATTGGACTCGTTTGATGGAGTCGATCAAGCGTGTCAAGAATTCTTTGATTAAAAGTCTTCTGAATGGTATTTGGAACAGATCTGAAAGCTTACAGATTTACGGCAGAAAGTTTTGGAAAATGATGCTCTTTATTTTTCAAGCCAATAAAATATAACCAAATTTTCCTATATATATATATATATATATATATATATATATATATATATATATATATATATATATATATATATAAACTTATTTTAATTAAATACCTACAGACACTAGTGTTTCATCCTTTAGGGAATCTTCAGTGCAAGGTGTCACGATTAACACCAGTCGAACGATTCGAACCCCGGAACACGAGACATCTCTGACTCGATTAGCGGAGACCGTATCCATTCGGCTTCCATTAACCGCGTAGGATAACGTTGAATTTTAAACATCTTAATTTTAAATGTTCATTTACGTCAGTCAGACAATGATCTAATCGTTATACGATGATCTATGCATAAGAGCTAAATTGACCGACTTTAATTCAACTGAAAGTGCTCAACGATAACAAACGAATTTCTTAAAGGGGTAGTCATAATTATTTTTTGACAGGCGAGTTTTACTGCTTTGGTTTTCTCCCCTTTATATATATATATATATATATATATATATATATATATATATATATATATATATATTAAAAAAAAACGTTTCCTATTTATTTAAAAACAAAATACAACTTTGTCATATATGCATTCATCTGCAAAAGATCTAGCTAATTTGCATATTCTTTTAAACTTTCATCTCAATTCCCTATTAGTTTTTTTCGGTCTTCTCATGGGATGATCATCTACAGTTAACTATTATGTGTAATTCTATTCATGCAGATGTTCTACATGGTTTATTATTGCGTAATTTATTGAGATTGTGGACTGACTTCCTCATCTTGGTTGTTATAGTCACAACGTTTCGGCCGTTTTTCCCTCCGGCCTTCATCAGGTGTTTTGTATCGAACTGGGGAACCGTTTGTTAAGAGTCTCTTTTATTATTATTACGGTGATGAAGACCGGAGGGCAAAACGGCCGAAACGTTCTAACTATAACAACCAAGATGAGGAAGCCAGTCCTACAATCTCAATAAATGAAAACACCTCATCTCAAAAATACTGACAATTCTTGCGTAATATTTGCGTAAAAAAGTCATAGTAAACACAACTCTTTCTATAAATGTTTATGATGCGCATATATATAAGTTTGGTAGGCAGCTTCTCTGTCAGTTTAAGGTCTATAGGCATCAACCCATTACGAAACTTTATATTTGTGTTTTAGCTGGAGAAAATCGGTGCAAAAGAGTGAAAATTAACGAACTGGAATATGCCAGGTGAAGGTCGACGACGGCATTACGAATATGCATGCGCAACGTAATAGCTATTGGTTCTTTTTTTTAATTGTTAGCCCTGCAGCAAACATGTCTTCATTATTCAGGCATTAACGTCAAAAGAAAAAGTAAATCGTAAACTTAACGTTTTGGTTTCGATTCTCGATGGTTGCGCACGAGTCATTTTTTTTTTTTTTTACTTTCTTAAATCGTTTCCTTATATTGGATGCAATAACAGTTTAATCAAGACATTAAAAAATGAAAATATCGAAAAAAGGTTATATTGTTCGCATCCGTTTTGAACTGAAGATCCTCGAAAAAAAATTTCACTTAATTTGATTCAGTAGTTTTGTTGTTTTTTTTTTTTTTGTTTGTTTTTTTGTTTTTGTTTTTGTGGAAAAACACGTTTTTATGACAGCGCGTTGAAGGCAGACATCTTGGACTTTCTCTAAATTTTTGTTTGAATTTTAGAAACGCCACGGGGAGATAACTCCAGTTAAAGCGCTGACACTCCCTCTCCATCTTTAATACTAGGTTTTCTTCCTAAAAATCGAACCTTTTGCGCGGTATCATAACAATTTTTTTTCGCTGTAAAAAAAAAACAAAAAAACTACTTGATGAAATTAAGTGAAATTTTTTTTTCGGAGAACTTCATTCCATAACGGATACGTACAATATAACCTTTTTTCGATATTTTCATTTTTTAATGTCTTCATTAAACTGTACAAGTACCTAAGTACGAAATCCGTATTAATAAAAAAAATATCATATTTAAGCGTATTTTACGAGCCTGCTAGTATATATAAAAATAGATAAATACATTTATAGATAAATGATAGATCGACAGATAGAAAGATCGAAATTGCATGAAGAGATTGTGGGCAAGGCAAGGGTGGGCTGTGGGTAGTATAATGATGGAGCAACTAAAAGCAGAGGAAAATTAATTCCTTATTATTTTCTCCGTAGTTGGTCTATTATCAGCGATAGTAGTTCACTTCGCGGCATGTGTCTTCGACGTCGCCGGGTTCCGCAGCAGTAGTACGAATAGTATCGATATCCGACGGAGTAGCGGTCGCGGTTGTTTCCATGCAACGGCGACGGTGGACGATTCATTCTGGGACAGCCTATTTATTAATAGTATCCGACATACCTTTTGCTTCTGCGGCATATCAACCCCTTTTTGGTCGCGTTTCATTTCGAAAATACAAAACCTATTTTCTACGGTGCCATACTTTCGCTCTTGTTTGCGGCATATCAACCCCTTTTGCGGATATTTAATGCCGGAAGACAATTACTCTCCTGCAAAGGAGTATTATTTGCGGCAGATAAACCGTTTTTCTCCGATTGTTTTATTTAAAAAAAAAAAAAATTTTTTTTAAACTGATTTTAAAAATTGATGATGTTCGAATGTAGAAAAAAAAAAGCATTTTCTGAATGACTAATCCATTCTTTGTTTACAGTATAAAAAATCTTTCGCTGTTATTTCATTAAAAAGACACTTCTGCATGTCAGTGACATATTAGAAACAAAGACGAGTTATTGACCCCTGTTCTTCGAAATAGAACTGACGTCTAGCGGCCATTATGTGAACCTCAAGTATAAACAAGTGTTTACGATAACGAAAAAATATATAATAAGAAAATAAATAACGCAAAAATATGAAAATCGAAATATTTATTGTATAAAAAATGTATCAAATATAATTGTAATGTATTCATATAATTTCTTTTACATTGACTGATTTATAACTGAAAAAAAATATGATAAAAACATTAACCAGTTATAGATTCTTTTTTAGAATTATTTATGATTTTTACGGTTAAGTTGTATAAAAATGTAGCAAAATATAATTTTCAAAAACATAAAATATTTATAAAAGTTGTAGAGGTTAAGAAATTTTTTTTGTTTTGTATAAAAATGTAGTTAAATATAATTTTAGTTTGCACGCACTTTTAAAAAAGGAAGAGTTATCGACCCCTGTTCTTTTGCTGACATGTGACATCTGAAGTACCCACATGTTGCATGGGGAGAGTCGCAAAAAAACAACGATAAGGAATTAATTTGACTCCGTTTCTTTGCACACATTTATTTACAGGTACTTCCTGGAATAATACTTTGTCTCTTGTTCAAAAGTCCTGTTTTACTCCAATGTGCTTAACAAATCTCTGCTGTGTCGAATGAGTAATGCCCTTTCTTTGTCCGGCCATGTTTAGGCCACGTATTTCCATCTCGCTGTCGGGCCACGTGTGAAACGCGTCTATCTCTGCCTTCCAATGATCCCAAAAAGTACTGCTTTAGTTCCTATAGGAACTACAGATCGTTAGCAGAGTTATTCCTTAAAAGGAACGATGGAAGACGTGCCCCTTCTCACTTAAAAGTAACTGCTTTCGCCTAAAGATAACTGCTCGCAAATTTTCGGAAGCCCAAACCACTTCCTAACTTTTCCTTTCTCCAGTCAAACACTGTTTAACTTTCTTCAACCGTTAGTAAACGGTGTATGTAATTAAATAAATTCTTTGTTAGTTAAAATGATATTTTGTGTTTTCTTGTTTTTGTTTTTTTTGTTTTCTTTTTTTTTTTTCATTTCATGCAACGGTTATCGTTACTTGCTAGTAATATTATAAACTACAGAGTTTAACGATAAAATCGTTGCCCTAAAGAAAACAATACTACAGCTTTATTTGTAAAACTTTTCTTGAAAAAATCAATTCAAATAACTTGATTATGTAGTAGAGCTGACATCTATTCAGTGAACTGAAACCACTGTCAATAATTTTCCCCACTCCTATCTGTGTCTAAACCAAAATGTAGATTTCATAAACAAAACTTTTCTTAAAACTGCACGCATGTGGCACTCTCTCCCGTTTGTCTGTTTCCCAGCTTACTACAATTTGGTTATCTTCAAGTCAAACATAAACAAATTTAATTTACCAAATGTCCATTACTAATGATTACTACAATATTATCCATTGACTACTGTACACTTAATAACCCTTATCCTCGAGTGGTCTCCGGGCTTTGATAAGTGGTGACCCCCTCGTAAAAATGCCGCCTTCATAATTTTATAAAAGAAACGGTAAGTTCTCTAGAGTGCAATGTAGAATAACATATATTTTAGACTAAGTTACTGCCTGGAGGCACATGAAGCTTCCTCCCGGGCAATTCCACGAGTTTTGATGACAATAAAAATATAGGGGTGTGAAATGTTCGTTGATCATCATTCAATCCCAGGCAACGTCGGTTCTCCATGCTAGTATTTCTATTAAAGTGAGACTGTGTGTGAGACACTTCTCAACCTATATACTCAACGATTTTTTTTTTATCTGCAGACTTTAAATTTCGTATATAAAGTATTCAAACGGATTTCGATCACGATAAAAATATAGGGGTGTGAAATGTTCGTTGATCATAATTCAATCCCAGGCAACGTCGGGTCTCCATGCTAGTATTTCTATTAAAGTGAGACTGTGTGTGAGACACTTCTCAACCTATATACTCAACGATTTTTTTTATCTGCAGACTTTAAATTTCGTATATAAAGTATTCAAACGGATTTCGATCACAATAAAAATATAGGAGTGTGAAATGTTCGTTGATCATAATTCAATCCCAGGCAACGTCGGTTCTCCATGCTAGTATTTCTATTAAAGTGAGACTGTGTGTGAGACACTTCTCAACCTATATACTCAACGATTTTTTTTTTATCTGCAGACTTGAAATTTCGTATATAAAGTATTCAAACACGTTTTTAGTCATTTTTCATCCGGAAAAAAAGGCTGGTAAAGGATCGAAACTGAAAATTGTACCTGGGGGGGGAGGGGTCATCGGATTTGCTTCTGCTTGCTGTTTCACGAATACGCATGCGACAATGCTTTACATGGTAGATTCGTTATGTTAAAAATTAAGTAGATTTAAAAACACATTTTAAAGATCGTGTCAAGCTGGCCTAATGGTTACCGTATTTGACTCACTGTCTTTAGATTTTGTTTCGATCTCAGCTAGAATATTGTTTTCTTTCTCTTTTTTTACTTACAAAAAGTGAAATGTTCAGAAAAAAAAAACATAATACTCGCATGCACGTTTCTTAGTTTCTTTGCGTCTCTTTTTATACTTAATTTCCTTAAAGGAATTTAACGTTACCTTTAATACCTACAGTATCTCTGTTTAGAATAAATAAGAAGTCTGCATTAATTAAATATAATGTTTATGCTTTTTTTTTACGACCGGGCAACTCCGTGTGGCCTGCTAGTTAATCTATATATCTATAAAAGTGAGAATGTGTGTGCACGAGGAAAACTCTTAACGTATATACTCAAACAATTTTTTTTTATCTACAGGCTTGAAATTTGGTATATAGGGTATTCAGACATGTGAAAAACTTTAAGTTGGGTTCATCCGGAAAAGGGGCTGCCAGCGGGAATTGAAAATTTGGTACTGGGGGATGAGGGGGGTCATCAGATTTTTATCTGTTTGTTAACTGTTTCACGACTGCGCTTGCGACAATCGTTCACATGACAACTTATGTTAAGATTAAGTAGGTTAAAATACACTTTTTAAGGATCGTGTCAAGCTGGCCTCACTGTCTTTGGGTTCTGGTTTCGATCGCAGCTTGAGTATTATTATTTTTTTACTTATAAGAAGTGAACTGTTAAAAAAATACTAACATACACATGTCTCAGGTTCTTTCCGTCTTTTTTTTTTTACTTCATTTTTTTAAGGAATTTAACGTTACGTTTAATACCGGGAAACGCCGGATACATCTGCTAATTAATACTGTAATTATATATCACCTGTCTCTTTAAATGTATGTAGTTATGTATGTATGTATGTATGTATGTATGTATGTATGTATGTATGTATGTATGTATGTATGTGTCAGGTTATGTCATATGTCATATGGTCGGTTCACCGGCGACTAAACTGGTTCCCCCACCAGACTTGTTTGGTGAGGAGGGCGGCTAGTCTCCCTGAAGGATTAAAAACAAGACCTTCCAAAGGGCGAATGAACTCTTTTTCTGAGCCAACTAGCACCGTGTATATTTGTGTGTGTATATGTGTATTGGGGTGGAGAGGGCTCCCGTAAGCCGTGGTGAAGGCAACCTTTCTAGGAGAAGCAAATCTCTGATTTAAAATACCATAAAGCGGGAGACCAGTACCCGCATTAAGCTGGTCTGCAGTTTAATCTGTTGCTGGCTATCTTGTTCTTGCTTGTTGCTGGATCTCAACATTTTGAACCGAGAGAGAGACTTAGCTGTCGTACAAAGCTAAGACTCTGTAACATCCTCTTTGTATAGATACTCCCTCAGGCATTTAGGCTCATGTATTTTAAATGTCCGAGGGAGTGGCACTCGTCTGACAAGACGTTGCAATCATCATGTATGTATGTATGTATGTATGCCTAAAACTTTTGACACAGGCGCCAGATTTTCACCAGACCGGTATTGTTTTGAAGCTCGACCCTTCGGATGAGAAATATAAATAAAAATTGGCTAAATTCATTAATTCCTTCACCTTCAACTGGGCACTTTTGTACAGGGAAAGGTCGCTTTTTTCGTCGATATTTTCGAAAGTCATCACCCCTTTTCGATTGACTAGCCTTAATTTAAACCTTCGCCACTTCTGGTTTAGCGATGGACTCAACAGCAAAGACGTCATTTTTTTTCTTTTCCTCCTTCGCGGTACGGGTTCGAGCTTGCCTGTCTACTACCACTTTTTTTTTTTAGCTCAACACACACCTCCAAACATCCGGGCAACGCCGGGCAACGCCGGGCAACGCCGGGCAACGCCGGGCAACCAGGCTAGTATATATACAAAATTCCTTTTTCGTTTAGATCAAATCATGTTCATTTTTTACAGACGCATTTTTTAAAGTTTTCCAATGCTTTTTCAAAGATCTCATTCATAAAATATCTCTGAATTTTTTAGATGAGGATCGATTATTCGTATTATTTGGATTATTTACGCTATTGTTCTCATCTTTAGTGTTATTTTCATAACATCCCGATGGATATAACCTCCGACCTTCTTCAAATGTCTTTTACCGAACTCAGGAATATCTCTGTTGCACTCAGAAATTTGCGCGGAATTTCGAACGAAATCCTTTATTTAATCCACGCCGGCAGCATAATTTCGTTCCGTCAGCCATGACCAGGTTGAGTCACCTCTAACTTAATTTTATCAAGTACCTTGTCCGTTATGCCAAGGTTCCTTGCGTAGTGAAAGTAACAATCAAACTGAAAATCCAAATAAGCTGTCATTTATTATCTACAGTATAATTGTTCGACATAACTTTGTACCACAAGGATGACGTCATTTGATAAATGAACAGGCCTTAGTTTACTTTTAAAGAAGGCCACGCATGGGTGCATTTAATATTGAAATTGTTTTTCTCATAAGCTCGCATAATTTTTAATGATTTAAACATTCTTATCCGTCGGAAATGACTTTTAAAATATCTTAATTTATTTTTCAAGGAAGCGTTTCTAATTAAATCTAACGTAAACCAGAACCCCGCTTACCCGCTGGGTAATTATTTCTAAGAAATATCTATATCTATCTACTACTTTGTCTGAATGCGTCTGTGCGTGTGTGAGTTCGTTCCCAATAGAATCGAAAACGGCTGGCTCGATTTTTATGAAATTTCACACGAAGGTACTTTATGTGCCTGGCAGTGTTCTTAGATAGGGTTTGTGTCGGAATACGTTCTTATATATCTAATAAGCTTCGCATGGGTTCAAATACCCTATCTATAAAGTTTCACGTCTGTAGAGCAAAAACTATATATATATATACGCATGCATGAATATAATGTATCACAAAAGTGAGTATACCCCTCTCATTTCTTCAAATATTACAGTATATCTCTTCATAGGAAAACAGTAAAAAAAAATGATTGTTGTGGGAATGTCATGGTCTGGGGCTGCATGGGCTGCAGGTATTGGAGAGTTACATTTCATTGAGGAAAACTGAACTCCAACATGTAATATCAAATACTGCAGCAGAGCATGATCCCCTCCCTCCAGAAACTGGGTCGCAGAGCAGCGTTCCAGCATAACAATGACCCAAGACAACCACTGCTTTACTGAAAAGGCTGAGGGTAAATTAGTCCAGTCAATCTAGCTCATTTTTTGGCTCAACCTCAAATAAATTGCTAACAAAGGTTTTTAAATTGCATTGTGCGAGAGAATATCTCCTCTTTCAGATAAAAAAAGTTTACCAAAATTGACCTTGCGGAAAGGGGTCAACGACCGCCATCTTTAAAGGGTCCCCCCGATTCTAGTTTCCCTCTCTCAACTCAATTATTGTAAGTATATCTTCAAAAATTACAAATGTATCAATGTGAAATTTTATAAATCAACAGTTTTCATGAAGTTGAATATAATTATAAACTCATTGGTTTGGTTTTATTTGATTTTGGTTTGCGGCATATCAACCCTTTTAGATTATGTGATACTAGTCCAGTCAATCTAGCTGTTTTATTTTTGTTTTTTTTTTGTCTCAACCTCAAATAAATTGCTAACAAAGGTTTTTAAATTGCATTGTGCGAGAGAATATCTCCTCTTTCAGATAAAAAAAAGTTTACCAAAATTGACCTTGCGGAAAGGGGTCAACGGCCGCCATTTTTAAAGGGTCCCTCCGATTCTTGTTTCCCTCTCTCAACTCAATTATTGTAAGTATATCTTCAAAAATTACAAATGTATCAATCTGAAATTTTATAAATCAACGGTTTCATGAAGTTGAATATAATTATAAACTCATTGGTAAATGTGATGGAGTGGCCAAGCATGTCTCCAGATTTGAAGAACCGAAAAGAACATCTTTGGGGCATCCTCAAGCAGAAGGCGGAGGTGCGCAAAGTCTCAAATATCTGCCAGCTCCGCGACATCGTAATTGATGAGTGGAAGAGCATTCCAGTGGCTACATGTGAAGCTCTGCTAAACTCCATGCCCAGGAGAGTAAAGACAGTTTTGGATAATTATGGCGGCCACTCACAATAGTGAAAGTTGAGTTGTATGTTAATAATGACAACGTTTCGGGAGGGGTGTACTCACTTTTGTTTGGCAGGGATTTAGCTTTTAATGGCTATATTTTGAGTTATTTTGAGGGGAAGATAAATTAACTCTGTTATATATGTTGCAGACAGACTATTTTTCATTGTGTCAAAGAAATCATTTTTTCAGTGTTTTCCCATGAAGTGATATACTTAAATATTTGAAGAAACGTGAGGGGTGCACTCACTTTTGTGATACATTATATTCATGCATGCGTATATATATATTTGAAAAATAATTTGCGGGCCAAACACCTCTGTCAGTTTTTGGTCAGCTTTTGTGATGCACTGTATGTAGAAAGAAGTTTGTGTTTACTATAACCTCTTTACGCAAATATATATATTTTCTTCTTTCTATCGGATTATTTCGATTATCGATTATCGATACTTATCGAAGTATCGATAATCAAAAATCGAAACAAGCTTGATGAAAGGGGAAACTGGCCATTTTGACCAAAGTTAACACCTTACACATCCTAACATCACAAGTGAATTCGAGAAGTTTTCTTACCACACAAGCCGAAAAGCCTGACATATACAATCAACAGTAGGTGTTTGGATATGGTAGGAGCTCTTGAAGTAACAAGCAATAATCTTACTACACCTGAAAGCTAGGTTGCAAGGCCTAGGAGGGTTGACCTGCTAGGAAATACCCAGTCGGCGTACCTCTGTCTTAGGTTAATTGTCTATCACCTCGGGCTGATTGTGAAGAACGGATTCTTGATTGGTATTTTCTACCCAAGTCTCCAAGCCACCGAAGCAGAGACGATATAACTAGGGTAGAGAGTTACATGCTGCCCACCTCAGCATGATGTGACACAAGGCCGGGGAAGTGATGATATCAAGCCAGTTACCCTAAAAACAGGGACACTCTAGACACCTTAACTAATTCGTAATTGTATCTTTAACTTTCAACTTATAGAAGAGTGTCGGTGACCCTATGGGTCCATGTTTTATTATTTACTATCTGTTCAACCCAGCTTTGCTCGGGCCCTATGTACTGTTCATAAATTTTATGTGCATATGTATATAGATATATTAAAAAGTTTAACTCATGCCCAGAAAACCTGCATCTAAAATTTCAAGTGTTTACACCCAAAATTGGCGGAGGAGTTTGGTAGAGCCTGCAAAGGTCGACTCTTTCAACTTTAACCTCTTGACAGCAAAATGCTCGCCCCAAAAATGATTTAAAAGGTTGCTTCGTGTTTGAATACCCTGTATGTAAAATTTCACAAAATGTATATATTTATTAAAGGAAAAGGCTAGAATCGAACCCAGTAATCAAAAGTTAAAAGTGAATACATATTGCTATTCAGATGCGCTCCCAGGAATTTAGTGAACTGCCATTACAAGATAGGTCAGTTAGGAATAATAGACAATAGATTGGGGAATTTTATTTGTGTCACAAAGGCGTGTGGAGACGTGTAATATGTAGAATCCACGTAAGAAACTCTCACATGGTTGAGCAGGTTTTGACGTCACAAAGAAAGATAGCTCAAAAGTTTTAACCTAACAGGGTTCGAAATGAGTCAGTTAAGTCAGTCGTGTTCGGGAGTTATGTTCGGAACAGTGAGAGGAGGAGAGTTAGCTAAACCTCTAACCCTAACCTTAACCCCTAACCCAAATCCAAACAAAACACAAACCCTAACCCAAACCCAAACCCAAACACAAAGCCTAACTCAACCCCTCATCCTAACCAAAACCCTAACACTAAACTTAACCCCTAACCCAAACCCAGCCCAAACCCTAACCCTAATCCAAACCCTAACCAAAACCCTAACCAAAACCGTAAACCTAACCCAAATCCAAACCCACACCCACACCCTAACCCAAACCCTAATCCTAACCCTAACCTAAACTCAAACCCTAACCCAAACCCAAACCCTAACCCTAACCCTAACTGCCTTTCGGAAGCGAAAGCAAATAGAACACAGCCATCAAATCCGTTGCCAATGCAACTGAGAAAATGGTATGATCTTTCTACCGCTCCAGTAGATATTTTCCTCTTGATGCAATTCTCTACCTATATAAAAGCCAGGTACAGCCAATGATGTGGTAGTTTTGCCACATAGGTTATATAATCAAATTACCCATCAATTCTTCGATCTATCTATCTATCAATCTATCTATCTATTTATCTATGCATCTATCTATTTTCTATGTCTCTCTCTCTCTCTCTCTCTCTCTCTATATATATATATATATATATATATATATATATATATATATATATATTCTATCGTGTTAATAATGTCGCTCATTTACTTGGTTGGGAATCGAATATATTGATATATAGATGCTATAATAGAAGGACAGAAATGTTGCGAAGGGTGAAATAAAAAGTAATGATAACAACAGCAATAACGAAAAAGATGATGACGTAAATAAAGAAGACGAGTGGGATGTAGTAGCAGCAGCATTAGAAAAGGCAATAAAAAGATGACGCAAATAAATAAATGACGTAGAAGCAGCTCATCCTGCCTTGACAGAGTTCAAAATAGACTTCATAGCTTAGTGGGAGAATCCCTTTTCTCTTCCCGACAACCCCTTTCTCACAGAAGAGACGTCACGAGCCTGTCTCTGCTTTATCGTTATTTTCATGGCAAGTGCTCGTCTGAGCTTCAATCTATGATCATCCCCCCGCCAAACTTTCATGAAAAACACTCGTCTAGCAAAAACCACTATCAATAATTTCCCTCACTCTTTATCTGTGCCTAAACCTAAACGTAGATTCCATGAACAAAGCTTCTTTCTTAGAACTGCACGCCTGTGGAACTCTCTTCCGTTAGTCTGTTTTCCAGCTGACTACAGTATGGTTGTCTTCAAGTAAACAAGTTTTTGATGACACCCCCCTAAGTAATCAAATTGACAAAATTTCCACTACTTATTTATACCAATTAACCCTTATCCTCGAGTGGCCTCCGGGCTTTGATAAGTGGTGGCTCCGTACCCGGGTATCCCCGCTAGTCTATTATAAATGTCGTATCGGTGTCCGTTCTGGAGAAGTTTGCTATATGGTCGTTGGCACTTGGTGCTCACTCGCCCTTAAATAGGTTTTGTTTTTAGTCCTGCTGGGTGTCTAACGTCCCTCCTACTAAAGCAAGTTTGATGAGGGGTGCCGATTTAGTCGCCAACAACCCTACGATAGACAGGTGATACTGGTTTACATGTAAGTAGTGACGCTATTCATGAGAACTGTGTGTATATATAAAAGCAAAAATGTGTGTATGTATGTATGTATGTGTGTTTGTATGCCTCGCAAAAAATTTCGACAGAGGTGAAGGATTTTCACGAAATTGGAATCATTTTGAAGCTCGACATCTTGGACGACAAATATCGAAAAATTGGCCAAAAACATTAATTCCTACACCCTAAACTGGACCCTTTTCTACAAGGAGGAGTGCCGAAAAAATCGTTCCTTCATTTTCTCTCTTCCTGCTACTACGACAATGACGTCATGTTCGACCTAGAAAACATTGACGTTAGTTTAAACCACCTGCAAGTGTTTTTAAAGGTTTAATTTTATCCATCCTAAATTGTATATCTCTTTGGCGTAGGGGTAACGTGTAAGACCTTTATTTTTTTTTTCGGCCTTAGCTTCGATGCTTCGGGTTCGAGCCTAGCTTGCTACCTAAACTTTTTTCTCTTTTACACCTTTTCCCCCTTTTTACTTTGTTTTGGTTTTTCCAACATTTTTAACATCGTGTTTTTTATAATATTAAAACAGGGTAACCCTCTCCTACATACACACTTCAAAACACCCGGGCAACGCCGAGTAACCCCGCTAGTATATATATATAAAAGCGAAAATATGTGTGTGTTTGTGTGTTTGTATGTCTCGCAAAAACTTTCGAAAGAGGCAACAGATTTTCATGAGTTCGGTATAATTTTGAAGCTCGACATCTTGGACGACAAATATCGAAAATTGGCCAAAAGCATTCATTTCTTTCACCTTAAACTGGACCCTTTTCTACAAGAAGGGCTGCCGGAAAAATCGTTCCTTCATTTTCTCTAGCGTGTCAGGCTTCCTTTTTTCCGCCTTAGCCTCGATGCTTCGGGTTCGGGCTTATCTTCCTACCTAAATATTTTTTTCCTCTTTTACACCGTTTTTTTTTTCCTTTTTTTTTTTACGTTTGTGCGCTATTTTGATTTGTTTTGGTTATTCCAATTTTTTAACATCGTGTTTTTTTTTAATAATATTAAAACAAGGTACCCCTCTCCTACATACACACCTCCAAACACCCGGGCAACGACGGGTACCCCGCTGCACTACGGCTCTGAAATAGATTTTCTTCATATATACCGAGAGAGCAGATTTTTATACTCTAATCCCATCAATTTTTTTTTTAAATTCAATTTATAATATTATATAATCAATTCTTAATGCTGCAATATTTTAAGTTTATAAATTTATTATATTTTTTACTAGAATATCGTGTCCTTCTGTTCCAGTTTTAAGAACTTGTCCTTTACTATTCCATGTTTAAGCTTAACCATATTACTTTTCAAAATCGTATTATTCTATTGTAATATATATATATATATATATATATATATATATATAATACATCTAATTGTTTATATAATATTATAAATTGAATTTAAAAAAATTCTTAATGCTGCAATATTTTAAGTTATAAATTTATTATATTTTTTACTAGTGTATGTTGTCCTTTTCTTTCCATGTTTTAACAGCTAGTCCTTTACTTTTTCCATGTTTAAGCTTAATCATATTACTTTTCACGCTCGCAATTTTCTATTGTAATATACACATTTATATATATATATATATATATATATATATATATATACATATATATATATATATGTATATATATAAAATAAAAATTACAATTAAATTTACCAAAATGATCCATTGGAGTTATATTTTTGGATTATAGCGTCATTGGATTATTTACCTTTCACCAGACTATCCATTCGCGTGTAATCACCTTTTTCTTCACCATATACCCTCTGCTCCACTTTTTGTTATCAAGTAAGATCTTTGACTTACTTGCAGTTTCATCAAATACTTTTGCATACAAAATCCGATCTAGCATTTTTCTAATTCCTACCCTCTGATAAGAAAGAAAGTATTTCTTCGAAACTCCGCGGATTAAGGACTATCCACTTATCAAGTGTTTCCTTTTCAGATTAAATATGTCTTTAACCCTTTTTCAAAGTGTTTTTAACATGTTTTATTAACTGTTTGCTCCTATATATATATATATATATATATATATATATATATATATATATACATCTAATTTATTATATAATGTTATAAATTGAATTTTTAAAAGCATTCTTAATGCTGCAATATTTTAAGTTAAAAATTTATATGTATTTTTTACTAGAATACCTTGTCCTTTTCTTTTCCAGTTTTAACAACTAGTCCTTTACTTTTCTATGTTTAAGCTTAACCATATTACTTTATCATACTCGCATTTTTCTATTGTAGTATATATATATATATGAACATTTTCTTTTAGTTCATTTTATTCTCAGTGCCGCATTGCACGTGGGGTGTAAATGTTGCCGGTCGCAAATTACTGTCGTCAAACACACGAGCAACAAGCACCTTGCAAAACAGCAGTAGTAATAGCAACACAGGCAATGGGAATTATAATCGATCTTTAAGAGGAGGCTTGTGTGCCATGCTACTACTAATACTAATACTAGCACTAATATTACTACTCACACCACTGGTTTAACTATTACTACTCCTACTCTACTTCTACTAATACTCTTACGAATAATGATACAGCTAGGTGCTATTCTGGCATTCGACGAATTTGTATTAATTCTCCCGAGACGTATTTAAAATTTGACACTGCGAACACATAGCTTCGCTAAAAACAAACCACGCAATTAACATCTTTCGCAATAAGGACAATGACCGGGCCTTGAATACGACAACGGTTGTATGAGGTTCTTCTTTGTAGGCGCGGGTTCGAACCCTGTTCCAGTATCATTTTTAACGTGTAATATTTGATTGTTTTCAAATTTATCCAAGCGTTTGATTTAACAATGCTTTCACGCATGCGAAATTATAAAAAAAAAATGTTTCCACCAAAAAGAAGCGTCGTCGCATATATATATATATATATATATATATATATATATATATATATATATATATATATACTAGCAAAAGTACCCGTCGTTGACTGGGTTCAAAAACAACCTACGGAAAATGGACTCAGATTTATGAAAGTATGATAGGTTATGAAAAGGAAGGGTTGTAAATTTGGGTTGAATTTGGGGGTATCAAAACCAAAGCAAAATATGATGAAAGTAAAAATAAAATAGATAAACCCCATAATTTATTATACCATACCTGTTCACACTGAAACACTTATCGCAATATTCTGTAGATCTATATTAGAAAACCTTGTTAAACTGTGTGACATATTTACATTCTATTACGGTCAGGTGCGAACGATCACCCCATAATTTTATTATACCATATTTATTCAAACTGAAACATAATTATCAAAGTAGACTTACGCAGATAGATATGAAAAGTCTTTATTAAAGTTTGTGCCTATTTCCATTCTATGGAGGCCAGGCGCGAACGCAGACCACACAATTTTATTATACCATCCCTATTTAAATTAAAACGTACTTATCAAAGTATTCTTATGTACATCTATATCAAAAACACTTGTAAACGTTTTTTTTTTAATTTTTTATGTCCATACTTTGAACGCAGACCCCACAATTTTAATGACCCACTGTTCTGCCAGATCAAACGTACCAATTCCTGTGCCTCGATACATCTTCTATCATTATATGTAATCAGTTTTTAAAATAGTCAACCATATAGGAGCATATTCGTGACCAGACACACACACACACACATACACACACACACACAGAGCTTAATATATATATATATATATATATATATATATATATATATATATATGAGTTGGAACAATAAAATTGTCGCCCTAGAATACATGATTCCATTTCCGTTTGTACAAATTATCATGTCTGAAAGTGACACAATGTTCAAGGAGATGCGTTATACACGTTATGAAACAGCACCATTGCCAGCACCTTCACAATGCAAATCGCGAAAATTTAATTCTTAAGGGCACAGTTCAACGCATCGGAGGACCATTTCCGGCCACGGTTATTGTCTTTGTTGTGGTTTTAAAGCGAGGAGCACATCATGCTACCCCACATCTTTGAAATCGGCTTGAGAGTCAACGTTAAAGTGTACCTTCATATGCTGGATGAGCTTATTATTATTATTTTTTTTTTTTTTACATTTTCACCCCAAACAAGGCACATTGCCACTTTGGTGTAGGGGACTACTATAAGGGGAAACAACTACTGGGGTACTATGTAGGGATTTGGGCAGCAAGATGTTGGTTCACGTTGCACTTGAACTTCTGCATGTCAGTACAGTTGGGGAAGCAGTGACCTGGAATGGAATTCCAAAGTCTGGCGGTTCTGGGGAAGAAACTACCGGAGTAGAAAGATCTTTTACATCTAGGGATCTCTACAGTGTGGGGGTGGGATTTTGCAGCTCGTCGGGTCTGTCGAGGGTGTTCACGTCGTGGGGGCACAAGTGCTTGCAGTTCGTCAGAGCATTCACCATTATAATACTTGTAGAACAGGCAGAGGGATGCAACGTTTCGTCGATGGGACAGAGGCTGAAGCTTAGATGCCAGTTTAGGGCCTATCAGATTTGCGACTCTCTTTTGAACCCTGTCAAGGAGCGAGAGACTAGTAGCCGATGCACCTGCCCAAATATGACAGCAATACTCCATACATGGGCGAATGGTTGCCTTATAGAGGTACAGGATAATTTCGGGTGTTAGTACTTTTCTAGCACGGTAGAGAGAGCCCACCTTGTGGCCGCTGGCATATCATGCGTGTGGCAGTAGGAATTGGTGCCGGCTTAAAAGTCCAACGAGTCCCCGGTTCGGCTTTAGAAGGAGTGGTTCGACTTTGTACCCTTCACTCAATCCTCCGCCCTCTCCCTACCTGAACTACTGGGCTGTTTGGTCATACATTGAAAACATCACCAACATGACCTCCCACATCACCAAAGCTATCCCGATCGCCGCCATTCGCAAAGTATTTGCCGAGCTCCCAGAAAAGGCATGCTCCCAGTTCCGGACCCATATCGAGACGGTGATTGAGGCTAAAGGCGGCTAAATTGAATAGATGCCAGCTCTACTTACCATAAAGTTTACTGAATTAATTTTTTCAATAAACGTTTTTTTAATAAAGCTGTAGTGTTGTTTTCTTTATCATTCTACCTCGTAAACACACACACACACACATACACACACTTATATATAATAAATGCAAGAAAAAAAACATGAAAACTAGCCCCACTCACGCCAATTTAGCCCCAAATGTCCCCAAGGCCTTAACATATTTAAATTTGAGTTCAGCACCGTGCAAAACTGCTAAATAGATATAAAAAAAAAAAAAAATTTGGACAAATATAGTAAAATAGTTCCAAAAATGGAGTGTTTTTATTAGCCCTAAAAGAGCCCCTGGGGCACACTCAAGAGTTATCGCGAAGTATAAACAAACAAAATTATATAGAAATCATTTAGTTATAACTTTTCTGAAAGTTTTATAAAAATCCAAGGCATCAATTTTTTTTTTTTTTAAATAAGCACAGAAGTTTTAATTTTAGCCATTTTAACCCGAAAGGCACCCCTAGGGGAGCAACCAGAGTTTTCCCAGAAAATCCGTTCTGTTACTTTTTTTTTACTCATATCATGTTTAATGTTTGTGCAATTTTTTTTAAAAATCCAAGGCGCAGTTATTGAGGAAAGTGCGGACAGACAAACGAACGAACAAACAGACAAAGGTGAATTTACAGGTCGACCCTCCTTTTGTCGGGGGACCAACATATATTTTAAATATAATATATAAATAATTTAAGCAACTTTTAAACAACTTTTACTTTTAAGTGAAATTTAGTTATAATTTAAAATGAAAAATATTTTTTTTTTACAAGGTGATCACCACTTATTAAGGCCCGGAAGCCACTCAGGGATAAGGGTTATTGTAAGTACAGTACGTTAGTGTGGATATTTAAAGTATCTACTTAAGGGGGCGGTTCATCAGGAATTTGTTTACGTTGGACTTGAAGACATCCAAGTTGTAGTCAGGAGGAAAGTAGGCAGACGGAACAGAGTTCCACAGACGTGCAGTTTATGTCGAATAAAGGCACGTGATGCAGCAAAAGAATCTCTATAATAATATAAAAGTCACTGTGCACGTGTGAGTGAGTTCCTTCCTTATAGTTTCCGAAACAGCTGAGCCTATCTATTGCGAATTTCATGAAAGGCTAGTTTATATATCTGGCAGTGTTCTTAGATATTTTTTTTTACAGAAATTTATCTATTAACTATCGGAATTCAAAAAATCTGAATTTAAAGATAGTATTTCTTTTCTTAAAGAGAAAATGAATTTTTACAGGGGAATATCTTACGTTACACAGGTAGAACGTAAATATTCCTCTGTAAAATTTTTTTCTTTTTTATGATTAAGAAGAAAAAAAGGCTATTTTTAAAATGGTCAAGCCCAAATATCAGCGGACGTGATATTGTAAGCAAACATAGACGGAATTTGATGACCGACATTATCATTATTTATTTATTTATTTTATTTTTTTTTTTTTTTTGCGAATTAATCCACCGGGTAAATTATTCCTCGTAATATATAATAATCAATAGAGGATTGATTCTTATAATAATGCATACACAATCTGTATAAATTAAAATATCATGTTTAAGCGTATTGTACGTATTGGACGCCCGGCTAGTAATTTATAATCTGGAAACCAAGATACACGTACGTACCTACGTACTTACATTCAAGGAACTACGGTATTAATATATAGATGTTGGTTTGAACACTGGCGAAGCATATTTTTTCGGCGTAGGATGTTCACTCGCAAGTCATAATGTATTTTACAACTACTGACTCAACGGGTCACAGCTGGTTCAGTTTTACTAAGAAAATAATTACTCCCCCCTCTACCTCCTCTAAAACTAAGTTCAAGATGTTATTTTTGAAAAGTAATTTCCGACGGTTTTGCGTGTTGGAATAGCAAATAAATAAATAAACCAAAAGAAAATACAAATAAAATAAAAATAAAAATAAATAAATAAACCCCCCAAAAAAAACAAAGAGCAAATGATAAACTGGATCCAGGTGCTGTATTAAAAATATTCAGTTAAAATTTATAAAACCGAAAAACGAGTAAAGAAACTTCTAATTAAAAATGTTAAAAGAATATGATTTTTCGAATAAAATACTATTTTATTTATTTTTTTTATTTATTTATTTTTTATATATTTTATTTATTTATTTATTTATTTTTTTGCTATTTTTTTTTTAATTCAAAATGTTTATTCTATTAATACTATTTCGTGATAATCGTGAACCGTGAAAATTCTGAAGTTTTGCGTTTCTTTTTTAATATACGGGCCGCTTCCAATAAGTATCTAGACCCTTTTCGCGTGAACACTTTTATTGAAACCAGACACACGAAACTCTACTCCCCTTCGAAGTAATCTCCTCCGGCTGCAATGCACTTGTTGTACAATTCCAACAACTTCTGGCCCTGTCGGTGGGGCTTTAGAATACGCCGACTGCCCCCCCCCCCTGCAGAGGGTAAAAGTCCCTCAATGGGGGTCCTGGATATGACCTTAAACTATATCCAGTGGTGAGGCCCCAGCTTGTGGGCTTTAGGGAGTGTGGAGCCACCCTTTAATTACCATTGCTCCCAGGTCCACTCTGACCCGGAGTGGTAGTACCTGTTAGGGTCCCAACTATGGGTTAAATAGAAACCGACGTGAAAACAACAAATATACTCTATTAAAAAATTTTTTCTTCAAAATCTTTAGATTCGGCATTAAATAACCCGAAAAGGGTTGATATGCCGTAAAACAAAATAACCAACCAACCATTGACACTTGTGTGAGGGTTTCAATTACCTTCATCACATCTCCTCGATTTTCTCACAACGACAGCCTATAAGGTTTTCCTTGAGCTTATGGAATAACCAAAACTCACAAGGAGCAAGGTTTGGACAATACGGTGGGTGAGGAATTGTCTTTGTTCTCATCTTCGTCATGATAATGTCTTTCTTTCTTATCTTTGGAACAAACTTTGCGCAAATCTTCCGCATCTTCACTTCCTCGCCAATAATTGTGTTACAGTTCCCACACTGACACCAAACTCTGCATTTATTGTCTCGATAGACACACGGGGGGCTCTTATCCATGAAATTTTTTATTTGGCCAATCAACTCTCGATTTATTACCTCTTTACTTGCCCCACACCTTTCATCATCCCCCATAGACTTCCTGGCTTCATTGAATAACTAGCAAGACATCCAGTGTTGTCCGGTCGTACGATATGTTTTATATGATATTTTAATCCATGCAGGTTGCGTATGTATTATTATAGAATCCATCCTCTATTGATTATTATATATTACGAGGAATAATTTCCCTGGTGGACTAATTCGTAAAAAATAAATAAAGAAATACATAAATAAATAAATAATAATGATAATATCGGTCAACAAAGTCGATTCATGCAAGATGGTCCAAAAGCAGTCTGAAGCATTCCATACGTTTCTGTGGCGTTTTTCTTGATAGTAAACACATGGAATTCTTGTTTCCTTTAAAGTGATCTCCTTCGGCTGCAATGCACTTGTACCGTTCCAACAGCTTCTGGAAGACTCCATGGACGTCCTCTTGTGTGAGCGTGTCAATAACTCGTCACATCCTCTTTCATCTCCTTAATCGTCTCTTTATGACATTCTCGAAGGTTTTCCCTGGTTTAAAAGGGTAACCAAAGGTCATAGAAAGCAAACTAGGGCCTATGGGGAGGGTAAGGAACTATCCCGGGGCCCATCTTGGTCAAATTGTCTGTGACAAGGTTGGAGCAACCTTTGAGACAAACTTTGCACAAATTTCCCGCATTTTCAGTTCCTTGCGAATAATTGTGTGTACAGTTCCCACACTGACATCAAACTGTGCACTTGTTGTCTCTATAGACACACGACGGTCTTTATCCATGAAATTCTTTATTTGGCCAATCAACTCTGATGTTTTGACTCTCTTATCCCTCCCACACCTCTCATCATTCCTCACAGACTCCCTGCTTTCCTTGAATCTCATGCCAATAAAAAACTCGAT
>NC_136525.1:50447909-50557909 GCF_053919585.1 Euprymna scolopes
ATATATATATATATATATATATATATATGTATATATGTATATATATATACATGTATATATATATATACGATGATATGATGATTGCAACGTCTTGTGAGACGAGTGCCACTCCCTCAGACATTTAAAATCCAGGAGCCCAAATGCCTGAGGGAGTATCTATACAAATATGATGTTACAGAGTCTTCGCTTTGTACGACAGCTAAGTCTCTCTTTCGGTTCAAAATGTTGAGATCCAGCAACAAGCAAGAGCAAGATAGCCAGCAACAAATTAAACTGCAGACCAGCTTAATGCGGGTAATGGTCTTCCGCTTTATGGTTTTTTAAATCAGAGATTTGCTTCTCCTAGAAAGGCTGCCTTCACCACGGCTTACGGGAGCCCTCTCCACCCCAATACACATATACACACATACACAAATATACACGGTGCTAGTTGGCCGTTGACCCAGAAAAAGAGTTCATTCGCCCTTTGGAAGGTCTTGTTTTTAATCCTTCAGGGAGACTAGCCGCCCTCCCTACCAAACAAGTCTGGTGGGGGAACCAGTTTAGTCGCCGGTGACCCGACCATGAGGCAGGTAGTACTGGGTTACATGGTACCAGTAGCATATGACATGACCTGACACTATATATACACACACATATATACATATATATATATGTATATGTATATGTATATATATATATGTATATATTGTGTTATCAGATGTAAAATGGTCTCCAAATTAACATTTCAAACTTTTAGCAATAGGTATCTAGGAAAAGGCCACTACATATGTTATAAATTCCAAATTTCCACAACCTGGCAAATACTGGTACACGCTAGCAAATTTAGATTTGCAATTACAGAATATGATTCTAATTTTTTCCTTTGCTCTTTATTCTAACACTACACTAAGTTTACTGTGTTATTTCGCTACAGTTGATATTGTGTAGAACAATAAGAAAATCATAGTGAACAATGCATTCAACAAAATTTCACACACATTTCTAGATACCTATATCTAATAAGTTCAAAAGAAAGGACATACTTTGGGAGGTATTTTGGTGGTCAAGTCACTAATAAGAGATTAGCTGGTTTCCCGGCATAGCCCAGGATGTAATAAAGATTGACTGAAATACATGTTCTAGCTGGTTTCTAGGCGTTGCCAGGGATGTAATATAGACACATTATGTTGTATATTACCTGTTCTCTTCTCCCTAAGGTAAAACAATTTCATATAGATGCTGTAAATTACCTATGCTAGGGATAAAACATGAACAATACCAGTCCTAGGGTAGACAAAACAAATAATACATAGAGATGAAAGATTCCTCTCCCCTAAGAATAAAACATATGTTCAATATCTGCTTTTGTTTTTTCATTGTTTATACGGTCCCGAGCAACGCCGGGTATCACTTAAAAAAAAAACTCTATATAGAAATATCTTAAGAGAGCTGAACAAAAGTGACAAAAGGCTGAAAATCCCACAATTGTTGATGGCCACACTCTTTGAATATATATATATATATATATATATATATATATATATATATATATATATATATATATATATATATATATACGTTTTATTTTTTATTACCGTATTTTTCTGTTTAGTTACATTATTGTTTCAGCTACGCGACCGTTTTTTGGGCCGTCGTGTAGCCTCATCAGACTTTTACTTTTACTTTAAACGAACATTTCTGTAAAAGTCTGAGGAGGCTACACGACGGCCCAAAAAACGGTCGCGTAGCTGAAACAATAATGTAACTAAACAGAAAAATACGGTAATAAAAAATAAAACGCACATTTGCTCTACAACAGTATTGAGCACTTTCTTCAGGTTTTTATTAATTACCATTTCTACTATATATATATATATATATATATATATATATATATATATATATATATATATTGTGTACAGAAAGTTGTTAGTTGAGACAGATCATTGGTACCGTCGGTTTCAAGCCCGATAATAAGGCCCGTTTAAGGTATCCTTATCAAGCTTTCTTCAGCCAATATTCGTCTCTCTCTCTCTCTCTCTCTCTCTCTCTCTCTCTATATATATATATATATATATATATATATATATATATATATATATATATATATATATATATTCCTGTTTAGTTGATGAGTTAGTTTGGTCTACCATTGAAGCCTTTGTTTAAAATGAATCATATATATATATATATATATATATATATATATATATATATATATACTAGCATGGATACCCAGCGTTGCTAGGTTCGACATGAATTCGGTTTCGCTACACTTGCTATACGAAGAATATTGAGCAGTTTATCATTAATGTATGTCAACAAAAATTTCAAAAATAAAAGAACGAATGAAAACACGAAAATGTAATTCCACCCTACCCCCCTCCCGAAAAAAGAAGTACGTGACAAACTCTCCACCAAATATTTCGGCAGAAGGGATACGAAGAGAAGCCATTCTCCGGATATTGAGCGCCCTTTTATGACTATATTCCAGTTTAAGCGAATTTCTTTTATGCTACCTCAGTCTAGAAAGATTTGTCTTGACGATCTGTTGCAACGAAAACAAACTGTAAATAATTGAGTTCCAAAAATACCAAAATAGAATTTGTGTTGACCGAATGTTTATGTTATAAAAATGATGAGTTATGACTTATTGCGTTATTAAAAAAAAAATAGTTTCGATATCAAAAAAACGTGAAGAAAAAAAACTGGTAAAAAAACGTAAATTAATTTTTTTGCTTTTGTTTTAAATAAAGAATCGTAATCGAATTGAATTGTTTATTTTAAAATAAAAATTCACTGAACCATAACGTTAATTGTGAAATCACGGAAATTATTTTATTTAAACTAATTCCAAAAATAATGCTTGAAAGTTTTTAGTTTTAATATCTACCGAAAAAGAAAGCAAAAACAAAAAGAACAACGTTTGTGCCCAAGGGAAATAACTCAAACCGATTAATTAAAAAAAATCGATGTCGGTAAAAATAAATTAAATTCAATATGTTATCAATATAAATCAAATTTGAATAATAAACTTAAATAGAACATTTAAAATAATTCTCTCACTATAAACAATAAATAATACACCGCTATTTAATGAAGTTCATTTTCCTTAATGTAATATGCAAATGACGTCACCTCTTTAATCTTATATTTTTCAATAATCATAGAGGAATGAATAATATAATAGAGGAATGGATTTTTGTATATATTAATCAACTTGTGAACAAACAAACAAATAATAAAAAAAACGGACACGAATACGAATTTATATATATATATATATATATATATATATATATATATATATATATATTCCGCTATTTCTGTGAAACAGAAGGTATCAATGTAAGACCCAATAAATATTCAGCTTCAAGTGATATTAACACACATACATCTATATATATATATATATACAAACACACACACACACATCTATATATATATAAACACACGCACACACATATATATATACAAACACACACGCACATATATATATACAAACACACACACACATATATATATAAACACACGCACACACATATATATATATACAAACACACACACATATATATAGAAACACACACATACATATATATACAAACACACACACATATATGTATATACAAACACACACACACATATATATATATAAACACACGCACACACATATATATATACACACACACACACACACACACACATATATATATACAAACACACACACACATATATGTATATACAAACATACACCCCCCCACACACATATATATATATATACAAACACACACATATATATATATCACTGTTTACGTGAAACCGAAGGTACCGACGTAAAAACAACTAACCTATCGTGTCAATTGAAATTAAAATATATAAGCACACATATATACAAACACGCACATTCATATATATATATATATATATATATATATATATATATATATATATAGGTGTGTATCGACTTATATATATATATATATATCAATCCTTATTTAAGAAGCTCAATGTAATTACATTTATTCTCTCTCTCTCTCTCTCTCTCTCTCTCTATATATATATATATATATATATATATATATATATATATATATATATATATATACTCTCCCATAATATTTTCTTAATTTTCATGTATCAATATTCATAGTAAAAACACATTTTTCTATTTATGTAAAAAGAGAAAAACAACTTTGTTATATATTTATCGTGGAATTACATTCATCTGCAGAAGATCTTGCTAATTTACATAATCTTTTAAACATTCATTTTAATTAAGTCCATGTTAGGTTTTTTTTCTGTATTCTAATGGGATGATCAGTTTCTATTACGTGTAATTATATTCATGTAGATATTCTACATGATTTATACTTGCGTAATATTTGCGTAAAAAGGTTATAGTAAACGCAAACTTCTTTCTATATATATTTATGTATGCGTATATTTGTTTTAAAAAATTTTTCCTGCCAAACTCCTCTGTCAGTTTTTGGTCTACAGACATGAAACTTAATATAAAGGGTATTCGAAACTTTATATTTGGGTTTTAACCAGGAAAAAAGTGTGAAGATTAAAAAATGGAATTTGCCAGGTGAAGGTCGAATGACGGCATTACAAATATGCATGCATAACGTAATAGCAATGGTTCATGTTTTGATTTTTAGCCTTGCAGTGAACTTGTATTCATAGCTCAAGCATTAACGTCAAAGGAAAAAATAAATCGTAAGCTAATCGTTTTGGTTTCGATTATCGGTGGTGGCGCACGAGTCATTTTTTTTTTAACTTTTTAAATCATTGCGTAAAAAGTTACAGCAAACAAAAACCTATTTCTATACATATTTCTGTATGCGATATACATTTGTTAAAAAAATTGCCTACCAAACTCCTCTGTCAGTATTTAGTCTAGACGAAATAGCAACCTGATGAGTTAAGAACAAAATAATAAACTGACAAATAAAAATTGTAAATGTCAACTGAATTAAAAGAAATAAATTGTAAGATGGTCAAAATTATGAAATTTGGAAAATAGACTTTTGTCATTTATTCATTAAATGCTCTGTAATTACATTGAGCTTCTTAAATAAGGAATGGTATATTTAAAAAGGAAATATAAATGAACAACAAATATTTCCACAGATATTTATATATATATATATATATATATATATAATATAATGTTGAATGTCTGTGTTTGTGTGCGTGTGTGTGTGTGTGTGTGTGTGTGTGTGTGGTCACGAATAGGCTCCTATATGGTTGACTATGTCAAAAAATTGATTACATGTAATGATAGAAGATGTATCGAGGATCAGGAATATGTATGTTTGATCTGACAGAACGGTAGTTCATAAAAATTGTGGGGTCTGCGTTCGCGCCTGGTCCCCAAAGTATGGAAATAAAAATGGAAAAAAAAAACGTTTACAAGGGTTTTGATATAGATGCACCTTTTTTTTTTACACAGTGATCACCACTTATCAAGGCCCGGAAGCCACTCAGGGATAAGGGTTATTGCAAGTACATTACGTTAGTGTGGAGATTTGATGAAGTGTTTACTTAAGGGGGCGGTTCATTAGGAATTTGTTAACATTGGACTTGAACACATCCAAGTTGTAGTCCGGTGGGAAGCAGGCAGACGGAACAGAGTTCCACAGGCGTGCAGTTCTAAGAAAGAAGCTTTGTTCATGGAATCCGCGTTTTGATTTAGGCACAGATATAGAGTGGGGGAATAAGAATACTTTGATAAGTATGTTTTAACATAAATAGGGACGGTATAATAAAATTGTGGGGTCTGCGTTCGAACCTGGCCTCCATAGAATGGAAATATGGCACAAACTTTAATAATGATTTTCCTATCTATTTGCGTAAGTATACTTTGATAATTATGTTTCAGTTTGAAGAAATATGGTATAATAAAATTATTGGGTGTTCATTCGCGCCTGACCTCCATAGAATGTAAATATGTCACAAAGTTTAACAAGGTTTTTTAAAAGGGGTGAGGGTCCACAATAGCACCTTAACTTTAATCTTAATTCATGTTAGCTTTTATTTATTTTTTTTTAGTTGAATCATATTGTGTCGAATAAATTCACCTCATAAATGCACGTTCTTATTAAAGTGAAAGCCAAAAAATTCGGAACTTTAGACAATTCTCGACACAAATTTTGCATAACTCTGTTTTTTTCTTCTCCACTTGCATGTGGCGTTCTTTAGAAAATATATAAATAGATAAATAATAAAAATAAGAACGTTACTTCTTTTCGTGTAAAAAGAAGGGAAAAATCCTGCTCATGTGATTCCGTGTCTTTTTAAAAACATTTATATAATCTTTTTATTTTTATTTATATATCTGTTTAAGTTTTTTTTGTCAGTGTACTAGAAGGAATTCAGTTGATTACAACCCTTTCTGCGTGTTCTTTACGTTACAATAGTACAACCTTGAATTCGACGGCGTAATACTACACCGTTCATTACTGTAAAACTGAAACGGACTGTTCTGCTTGAAAAGGGCGCCATTTTATTCTTATTCATATTGATTCTTTGTTTTAAAAAACTAAAGTAATTACGTGTTTACTTTTTTAATATCCCATTTTGCTGTTTTGAATTATTTTACTAAAGTAAGTAAAGCTTCATTATTTTTCAAAACTGTTTTTGTTTCTTTGTTTTTCGAAAAAATTGATAGTCAATAAAAGTTCAGTTCATGTTTTTTTTTTTTTTTTTTGAAATAGATTAAAACGAAATTCAGGCGATAACTATTTAAATGAATTTTTATATAAATACATATATGACAGTTTCTCTTTGGCTACGAATGGAAACAAAGTTTATATAAAAAAATATATTTTCGCGAAAATTATCCGTACTTTCATCATATTTTGCTTAGGGTAAAATTTTTGAGTATCAAAACCTATCTCTTTACAATCCCCTCCTTTTCATAACCTATCATACTTTCATCATTCACAGTCCATTTTCTGTAGGCTGCTTTTTAACCCAGTAAACGACGGGTACTTCTGCTAGTATATATATATATATATATATATATATATATATATATATATATATATATATATAAACGATATGGATTTATAAATATGCATATTTATATAAATAAATAAACAAAGTATATATATATATACGTATGTATTTTCATATAAATATACATACATATATATACATATATATATATATATATATATTACTGCTTATGTAAAATATAAAATACATATATATATATACATATATATTACTGCTTATGCAAAAAATTAAAGAGTAACTATCTATCAATATATATATATATATATATATATATATATATATATATATGACGTTAAAAACATTTTAAAAAATAAATGGTTAAAATTCAACGGTATTTCTCGCGGTTAACGGTAGCCGAATGGATATGGTCCTTGGTAATGAAGCCAGATATGGTTCTGTCGCCAGGTTCGAATCAATCGACTGGTGTTAATCGTGAAGATGAAACACGAGTGTGTGTGTAGGTATTCAATTATTATTATAGTAAATAATTATTATATTATATATATGCACACACACCCAAATTTGGTAGCTTCCTTCAGTCTTGACAGACTATGAAGACCCACTATAGGGATGTCTGCGCGTGAGAAGTTTGTGGTAAGAGTTTCGCAATCACCAACACCACATCTTCTGAGTCAGTGTTGTTTAATACCAGTGGAATGGGGTGGGGTAAAGACGACAGGAATCAATGCCTAGTTGAGCGGAGGGCTCACACAGCGCTTACAATTTTTAACCATTTGGTACTAGCCAGGCAAAACGTTGTTTAACTTCGGTAATCTTACGAGAATCGGTGTGTGAAGTGATTATACACTCGTGTGTTTATATATATATATATATATATATATATGTGGGGGTGTGTATATATGTGTATATGTGTGTGTGTGTGTTATTTTATTTGGTTTTGTTTTTGCGATACGTTTTGAATGAATTCAATTATTTATATAAAAGTGCATTTTCACCTAAACGCGCGTTGGGAATATTTTCCCCTTTGACTAATTTGGTACCCCCAAATAGGGAGTGATATATATTGTTTAAAAATATAATTGTCCACGGACACGTGACATATACACCTATATAAATATACACGAATTATTATGCATATATGTTTGTGTGTGTGTGCGTGTGTATGTGTGTGCATGTGTGTGTGCGTGTGTGTGTCTGTGTGTGTGTGTCTGTGTGTGTTTGTGTGTATGTGTTTGTGTCTGTGTGTGTGTCTGTGCGTGTGTGTTTGTGTGTAAACATACACGAATTATTATGCATATATGTTTGTGTGTGTGCGTGTGTATGTGTGTGCATGTGTGTGTGCGTGTGTGTGTGTGTGTCTCTGTGTGTGTGTTTGTGTGTGTGTGTTTGTGTCTGTGTGTGTGTCTGTGCGTGTGTGTTTGTGTGTAAACATACACCAATTATTATGCATATATGTTTGTGTGTGTGCGTGTGTGTGTGTGTGTGAATGGAAAAAGAAAACCTGTAACGGTTGGTAGAAAATTCCACCACTTTTCGTCCCCATTGTCGGGGTACCTCTCCAGGGGAACGATAAGGATGCTTGAGGAAAAAAAAATATACCAAAAATCTTTAGTATATATTTTTTTTTCCGCAACCATCTTTATCACGCTCCTGGGGACGACACATTGAGAATTTTCTAAAAAGGCCATAGATGTTCTTTCCCCTATTTGTCCATGTTAAAATACCATATCTGCGTTTATTTTCATGCATATATACCTATTCATATATATATATATATATATATATATATATATATATATATTCATATATATTCTACATATATATAGATATACATATATATATAAATTCTACATATATATATATATATACTCAAGTGTTTGCTGTTAAAATAAATATATATATATACATTCACACAACGACGGTGAAACACACACATACACACACATACACACACACTCACACACACACATATATATATACATAAATATATATGTATAATATGGATATATTATACATATATATACATATATATATACATATATATATACTAACGCACACGCACACACATATATACATATACATATTATATATACATATATAAAGAGAGATATATACATATTATATATACATATATATATATATACATATTATAAATACATACATATACATGTTATATATACATATATATGTGTGTGTTTACATATTATATAGACATATATATGTATATACATGTTACACACACACACACACACGTATATATATATATATATATATATATATATATATATATATATATATATATATATATATATATATAATACAGAATCCTCTTTAACGCGATATGCGCTGGTTTCTTTGTGCAGTTCGCGCGGTGTTCTCCTGCAGTTAGCAAGCGCTTCTGCCCGCACGTTCATCATCGCTCATATCTTCTCACAAAATAACTCGAAAAGAAAGGAAGGGAAAAGAAAGAAAAGAACTTGACAACGCACGAGAGACGGAGGAAGCGAAATAGAAAGAACGAAGCGGTGCGAGCGTCGTTCGCTACTAGAGCCCGCGCCATGAACGACTACCTCCGTCGTCGGAAGCACAACTACCGTTTCTGCCACGACTACTGTCGCATGGCACACCGACCAGAGACCGCGCTGCGAGGGACAGCCAGCGTGAAGCCAATGGAAGGCCCCCATCTCGAGTTTAAACCGTGAGCGTCAGGGTTGACGGCGGGGGGCACCTGTTAATTTTTTTGTTTTTACAGAAAAAAAAAAAAGCAACTAGCAATTATTATAACGCCAACTTTGAAAAGATTGTTTTGTTTTTAGTTTTTTTTTGTTTTTTTTTTCCAAAAATTCGCTACCTTAAACAATAACACTACGCCGCGATAACCGCTTGGACTAATATTACGGTTTTGCTATAAGCTTTTCAGCAGCTGGTGACTGAGTCCATTGCAATCACGGATAAACCGTTGTCTGTTTTGACCACAATCGATGCAATATTTGTAATGCGCGATAGAACGGGTACAAGGAGTACACCCTATCCACCAATCAATCAGTCTAGCTATCTATATATCTACCTAACCATTTTCTACTAACGTATCTATTTATCTATCTATCTATCTATCTATCTATCTCTATATATGATATATCTAACTTGATATATACATCTAACCTGACATATCCATTTGAAAATTTAAAATTAAAAAAGAAAAAGAAAAAAAAAACGTGTCTCTGTAGCTCACTTGCCATAAGTATCAGTATGTTTCTGTACTGTTACTGAGTTCTACTCGCTTACTGAGCACGTTCGGGTACATGCTGAGATAAAAAAAAAATACTTACGTAATATACGATCTTACGAGCGCATATGCGTATATAAACGAGTAGTATATGTAATATATATATATATATACATATTCATATATATATATATATATATTAAGAACTTTCAAGAGAAAAAAAGAGGAAGCGTGTTTAAGCTTGTCACGTGAAAAGTTTCATAAAAAAATATGAATAAAAAAAAACAGCACAAAAATAAAATATGGAATAACCAATATTAGCTAATATGTAAATATGTAAGATTTTATTTTTGACACCTTTAGCCAGCAACACGAAAAAAAAACCACCGGTAAGGATCTTATACATTAACAAAAAAAAAAAAAAAAAAACAGGTTGTTTACAATTAAAAATTTCTTTGGAGTTTTACCATGAAAAGATAAGTGCAAAGAACAACCTCGAAATTTTTTTAAAGATATTGGCGATTTTTGAAAACCAATGACAGCCGACAATTGCCACGCGTAAATAGTTTGAAAGAGTATATACATACATAAATATATATATATATATATATATATATATATATATATATATATATATATATATATATATATATACAAAGAAGTATCTAAAATTCTGAAAAAGTCTCTTTAAAAACAGATAAGTAGGCTACTTTATAGTTGTTTTATATGACAACAACAAAAGAAAATAAAACCGTAGCCAATGTTTCTAAGACCACCGGTTGGGAACCCGATAACGCTGAGACAAGCGTTCGAATACATATCAAATCACATTAAATAAATAAGCGGATATGGATATATCACTGATTGGACAACTCTACCGTATGACTACAATTTTGGACGCAATCGCCCAGATTTTAACGCGACAAGACCAACACCTTTGTGATGGCTACAATATTGGCCAATTTAAAAAAATCCCGCAAAGGTCTCATTGTCTAAACTGACGACGGCCTATACAAAAGGAATATACATACAGGTACACACACACGCGCGGCGCACACGTACACTTGACTAACACATACACACACATATATATTTACATACCCTTACACACACACACACACATATATATATATATATATATATATACATATATATATATATATATATACACACCCATATTTATATCAATATCTTCCAAAGCAGAGTACTTTTTTATACGTGTACATATATATATTTATACATATATTTCAATATATTTATATTATATTTATATCCGTAACAATATATATATATATATATATATATATATATATATATATATATATATATAAGCGGATATATATCAATATTTATTCATATATATAGCAAATGAACGTTCATATAATCTCTAATTTATAGTGAAAATATTATACAAATATACAAATATTTATATATCTATATATATTTCTTTATACGCAACGTTATGTAGAAATTAATCCACAAATATATATATTTATCTACTAATATATTCATTTCATATTATACGTATATCCTTATATCCAGGATATATAATTATATAAACATATATACTACGTTTAAAAGTACATCTATATATATAAATACATATACCCATATATAAATATATATATATATTTATATATATATACATATATACATACATATATATATACATATATATACATCATTATATATATATATATATATATATATATATATATATATAAAATCGCAACTGCTTTCTTCCGTCTTAAAATTTAACGTCCAAACAATTTGCAACCTATGTTACGGAACGAAAATAAATATATATACATATAAATAAACACATAAACAGATATCTCTCGCTATATATATATATATATATATATATATATATATATATATATATATATATATATATATATATATTAGAGAGAGAGAGAAAAAGAGATAAAGAGTTATATATTTTACGGCCATAAAACGTACTAATTAAAAAAAAGTCTGTCATTTTCGTATTTAAAATTATAAAAGAAACAACTTTTGATAAAAATTTATACCGCAGTTTACAAATACACGTTATCTCTAAAATTTTTTAAATAATTATATATGTACACACACATATATATACATATATATATATATATAAATTTATATTTATATACATATGTGAATACTTTATGCTGTACCTATATTGATATATATATATATATATATCAAAACTTATTAGGTAATTCTATATAAAGATATTAATATCTATATATATACACTAAGTTATATATTTATATAGTCACATATAGAATTTATCAGTTTTTAATATTGTAGATACAAAGATGTATATATAGTTATATACATATATATATATATAAATACTTACGTTTATATATATATATATATATATATATATATATAAATATATCCGTACATATATGTGATTGTTACGCGTATAAACGCAAACATACATGCACTAAATTATGTATATATTAATATTAGTCTAGTTATATATACATTTTTTATTTATGTACTCATATATATATACAATCTCTGAAACTTATATACATTTCATAAATATACATATATATATATTATTTATATATATACATATATATATCTATACAAGCACACACACGCATATATGTTTATAACACACACACACTCACACACACACACATATATATATATATATATATATATATTGTCACGATTTTTCATATAACTTCATGCAGAAAAAATATGAGAGTATAAAAACATAATATATACATACAGTTATATTAAACTATATATATATATATATATATATATATATATATATATATATATATATATATCACATGTTTTTCTACATACCTGAACATATACATACACTCATCCATATTTATGTAGAATTATTTGTATACGGATTAATAACATATATATATATATATATATATATATATACATGTATAATTATCTATTTCTAACGAAAAAATAAACAAAGAAAGAATAGTTATATATATATATATACAACACAAATATACGTATCTATATATGTGTGTGTATGCATATGTGTGTATGCGTGTGTGTGTGTGTGTTAATGCTTAGTGAGCAGTTCTCCTCAAGACTGGTAAAACTTTTCAAATTTTACTCTTGGAAAGATATGGAGATTTCTCTGAAAGGTATGTATATTTATACCTATCTATCTATCTATCTATCTATCTGTCTGTCTGTCTGTCTATCTATCGGTCTATCTATCCATCTATTAATGTATCTGTCTATCTATGTTTCGTTATATATGTCTATCTATATGTCTATCTTATGTCTATCTATCTATCTATCTATCGATCGATCGATCTATCTATATCTCTATCTCTCGTCCTATCTGTCTATTGTCGCGTATATCTATCCATGCATTTTTCCATTATGTATTGATCTCTCTATCGATCTATCTGTATATGTATCTATCTATCTATCTGTCTGTCTATCCATCTATCTGTCTATCTATCTATCTATCTTTCTATCTATCTATCTGTTTGTCTATCTATATATCTGTCTTTTTATCTATCTATCTGTCTATCTGTCTATCTGTCTATCTATCTATCTATCTGTCTCTGTTTATCTATCTATCTATCTGTCTGTCTGTCTGTCTATCTATCTATCTATCTATCTATCTATCTACCTACCTATCTATCTGTCTATCTATCTATCTATCTATCTGTCTGTCTGTCGATCTATCTATCTATCTGTCTGTTTGTCTATCTATCTATCTATCTATCTATCTGTCTATCTATTTATCTGTATGTCTATCTATCTGTCTATCTATCTGTCTATCTATCTATCTATGCATTTAACTATCTTTCTATCTATCTATATATGGTCTATATGTCTATGAATATTTTATTTATCTATCTGTCTGTCTTTCTGTCTATCTATTTTGTTTATTTACGCATCTATCTCTATTTCTATCTTAACATCTATTTATCAATCTATTACTCTGCGTATCCATTCACGTATCAATATATATATATATATATGTATATATATATATATATATCTTACAATCCACCTATTTATCTATCTGTCTGTCTCTCTGTCTCTCTGTCTGTCTGTCTGTTTGTCTCTCTCTCTCTCTCTCTCTCTCTCTCTCTCTCTCTCTCTCTCTCTCTATCTATCTATCTATCTATCTATCTGTGTCTTCCTGTATTTACGGTGTTAATGTACCTTGACTCAGATCTATACGTTCAAACTCCTTCACAACCATCCTAACATTCTCCACCGTGTCTTTATCCTAAATCTAACCGCTAATTCCATGGACAAAGTTTCTTCCTTAAGACAGCACACTCGTCGCACTCTGTACCGCGCAGCTGCTTTCCAGCTGACTACAATATTTTGATTGATATTGAGCCGCCCTCTTTAATAATATAATTTTACCGAATTTCAAATACAACTAAGCCTTTATCCTCAAGTGGCCTTGGAGCTTTGATAGGTGGTTACTTCATTGTAAAAGCAGTGCATCAGATGTTTGAAGGTATATTGATGAATCTTCGAAAAATGTAAAAACGTTAACTCTCGATAATATATATATATATCTTTATGTATGTATATATATATATATATATATATATATATATATAGAATGTATGTATGTATATATATATATATATATATATATATATATATATATATATATATATAGAATGTTGTGGATATTTAAAAAAAAACATTCAAGGTATATTGATGAATCTTCGAAAAGAGTAAAAACGTTAACTCTTGATAATATAGATGACATAGATTCCATGAACAAAGCTTCTTTCTTAGAACTGCACGCCTGTGGAACTCTGTTCCGTCTGCCTGCTTCCCACCTGACTACAACCTGGATGTCTTTAAGTCCAACGTAAACAAATTCCTGATGAACCGCCCCCTTAAGTAAACACTTCATTAAATCTCCACACTTACGTACTGTACTTGCAATAACCCTTAATAACACTTATCCCTGATTAGCTTCCGGGCCTTGATAAGTGGTGTAAAGTGTAAAAAAAATATATATATATGTGTGTGTGTTGGGGGGCAAGTTTGTAGGTGTGTGCTTGTGTATTAATATATATATTATATATATATATATATATATATATGTATATATATATATGCATAAATATATGTATATGTAAATATATATATATGTGTGTATAAAATATATATATATAAAGAGAGAGAGAGAGACAGACGAAAGGGAAGACTGACAGACAGACAGACAGACAGACGGATAGCTAAAAAATGAAATCCTCAAATTACATAATTCTTTATTTCATCGTCTTTATTTCAAGACTTCCACCGTATGATAAATTAATAATACCGAGAAGTCTTGAAATGAAGACCAAACGTTGTGAAACATATATTTTAGTGTGTTCCTTTTTCATCTCTCCATCACGTCGCAATATTATTTCTATAATTTGCATCATATATATATATATATATATATATATATATATATATATATATATATATATATATATATAAGGAAAGGGTAGTTTGCTTAAAGCATTGCTGTTAAAACATATGGAAGAGTACAGCCAGGCTACAGAAATGCATGACTGTGGTTCACTTTTGGCTATATATATATATATATATATATATATATATATATATATATATATATATATATATATATATATATGAGCAAACAGTTAATAAAATATGTTAAAAAACACTTTGAAATGAGTTAAAAACATATTTAATCTGAAAAGGAAACACTAGATAAATGGATAGTCCTTAATCCGCGGAGTTTCGAAGAAATACTCTCCTTCTCATCAGAGGGTAAGAATTAGCAAAATGCGGGATCGGATTTTGCATCCAAAAGTATTTGATGAAACAACAAGTAAGTCAATAATCTTACTTAAAAACAAAAAAAGTGAAGAAGAGGGAATATGGTGAAGAAAAATGTTATTACACATGAATGGATAGTCTGGTGGAAGATAAAAAAAATCCAGTGACGATAAAATCCAAATGTAAAACTTCAAGAAAGTTAAAAGAATATCCATTTGTACAAGTAAAATCCAAAGACATCCCGTAATTGGAAGAAGATGGTCCATAATAATCCAAAGGCAGAAATCCATGGAATATATATATATATATATATATATATATATATATATATATATATATATATATATATATATATATATATATATTAAAATTATAACCATAATAATTTTAAAATACCTACGGGCACTAGTGTTTCATCCTTTCGAGAATCATCAGTACAGTGGGTCACGATTACCGCCGCTCGGGAAATTCGATGCATACATACATACATACATACATACATATATATATATATATATATATATATATATATATATATATACATAAATATTTATTTATATATTTCTGTAGAAATATACTTTTTTCATTATAATATATTCCATTAATTCACTTAACATTTTCGATCCTTGACAGTATCCCTTTGTAGCACAAAATCAATCACTTAATTATGATATCAATCAGTGAATCTATTTTGCCCTTAACTCATCAGAAGAAATAGCAGCAATCAATCCATCAAAAAGAAATTAAAATCCGAAAGTTGGAAGAGATGCTGTAAATACCTCATAATATCTTTACATTACGCCATTAATACGCCAGGAATAAATTGTAAGTTCGTCAACATCATGAACTTTGGAATATAGATCTTTTTCATTCATTATATATATATATATATATATACTTCTTGTTTAAATTTATAAATTATATATATATATATATATATATATATATACATCTTGTTTAAATTTGAACCTAAGTACGAAAACATTGGAAATATTTAAAATAAATCAAATACGATATATATATATATATATATATATATATATATATATATATATATATATAATTTTGACAAAATATTTCATTTATTTTAAATATTTTCAAAGTTTTCGTATTTAGGGTCAGATTTAAACAAGAAATTATTCAAAAATTCTCGGAGATATTAATCGCAAGATATTAATAAAGAACATAGACCCTAAATGTAATTATATTCATTATCTCATGCAAAGTTTGTAAATATAATTTACGAAACTAATATTACTCACAAACCATAAATGTCATTTCGTAAATAAACGGTGTCATCAATCTGGCGTATTAAAGAAAATTTGTTTTGATTCTGTAACCATGCCTTCTTTTGTTTTAATAATTAATAGGTGCGTTTTCTTCTGATGAGTTAAGGGCAGAATAAATTCATAGATTGATATGGTAACGAAATGTTTTGTGCAACGAAAGAGGTGTTGTCAGGAATTGTGTATATTCTCTGTAGTTACATTGAGCTTAATAAATTATAGGATTCGTGTGGAATATAATTGAAACACACACACAGGTGTGTTTGCAGGCTTGTCAATGCGAAAATTATTCAATGGTTGTAAATAGATAAATAAATAAATACAATGCAATAGTTTAAATAAATGTCCATTTATTTAAACTATTTTATTCATTTACCCTACTTTAGGTTGTTGTTTTTGGTTTCAACATTTACATGTCGGTACACATTCGGTCAGTCAGCAAATAGTAAGTAGAGATGTTGCTTTTACGGATTCGTAAAAACAAAAAGACGCCTCTAGTTACTTGTCACTAACAGATGAAACGTGCTCATGAATGTATGTATATATATATATATATATATATATATATATATATATATATATATATATATTGTTACGAATTGAAAGATATATATATATTATTACGAATTGAAACATTATATATATATATTATTACGAATTGAAACATTATATATATATATATATATTGTAACGAATTGAAATATATATATATATATATATATATATATATATATATATATATATATATATATATATATTGATTGAGATTGTCGGACTGACTTCCTCATCTTGGTTGTTATAGTCACAACGTTTCGGCCGTTTTGCCCTCCGGCCTTCATCAGGTGTTTTGTATCGAACTGGGGAACCTGATGCAGGTCGGAGGGCAAAACGGCTGAAACGTTGTGACTCAATCTCAATCAATGAAAACACCTCATCTCAAATATACAGACAATTACTATATATATATATATATATATATATATATATTGTTATGAATTGAAACATTATATATATATATATGTATACAGAGAGAGGGAGAGAGAGAGAGAGAGAGAGAGCAGGTTAATGGCATTAAACCGTGATAACTAATAATTTTAATGGGGTTATGAAGAGTGCTCAATAAAAGGAGAGTAAGATATATTTTATTAATATAAAGAAATTTGCATCGATAATGGGCATGCTAATGATTCGGACAAAAGATCGATTATAACAAAAGTCATCGTCAGGCGACTTAATAAATGGTTTCTTTAAGAAAAAGTTTTTTTTGTGTGTTTTTTTTTGGGGGGGAAGGAATTATTATTTAAGTCGCCTGACTAACATTTCTGGTTGAAAAATGATGTCCGAAATATTAGCATGTTCGGTGTCGTGACCACTAATTTATATATATATATATATATATATATATATATATATATATATATATATATATATATATATATATATATGGTGAGAGAGAAAGAAAGATAGACAGAAAAAGAGAGATAGACAGACAGACTGAGAAAATAAATTAAATCCTCATAAAAATATAGTAAAAAAATTTAATTATTATAGTAAAAAAATAATTATATATATATATATATATATATATATATATATATATATATATATATATATATATATATATATATATATATATATTGTTTTATTTCCAGAAAGTTTAGACGAGAAAAATCATCGCTAGAGTCGGTTTCAAACCTGATAATTAAAGATCGTTTTACATACCCATATTTAGGTCTCTTCAGCCGATATTCATAACGGTCCCTAATTATCAGGTGTGAAATCGACGGTACTCATGGCGTATCTCATCTAAACTATTTGTAAATAAAACATAAATAATACGCTCTTATTTTCGGATTTTTTCTGATAAAAGAGCACTCTGCTGGAAGAATCCTTTTTACCAAAAAATATAACTAATTATATATATATATATATATATATATATATATATGTGTGTGTGTGTGTGTGTGTGTGTGTGTGTGTGTGTGTGTGTGTGTGTGAGTATTCGCTGATAGTACTCATATGTTATGATTTCTCTTTCAGTATAATAAAGAGAACATGATATTATTGTACCATGTACTATTATTTAGCAATATTCCCTACGTAGCAAAATACATATTCTATTTTTTAGGCGATTACATGTGATCATTATGAAAAAAAAAAAACTTGACCTACCAATAAAAACGCACTTTTAGTTTAGAATTTAGCCATGAAATGTGTCACTTATAAATTCAGCGTTAAATTACTCCTTTCTCGTGTCCATTTTAGCATTTCAGAGGAGTTTACCGTTTGCTTGCCATTAGAGATGAATTAGGTGCGTTTTGTTTTTTAATGGAGGGTATATTTTATTTTATTCAGCGATTGTGTACGGTTTTACGACATTCATATAATACCACTTCGCGTAGCCTGTCAAAACATTTACTTAACAGGTGTAAATAGTTCGAATTATCCGAAATAGGAACATCATATCAGCTTCAATTTATAATAACCGTTTTGTTAAGTAGTTTATCAGTGATTACACGTGATCTCCTAAAAGTGTAAAATCTAATCCACAGATTTAACAATACTTTATAGCAGACTGGTAAGATCAAACCCTGATCTGAAATGGAACACGTACATCAAGTCTGTTGCCAAGGTCGCTGAAAAGATGGTGGGATCCTTCTAACGCTCCAGAAGATATCTCACTTCTGATGCAATTCTTTATCTATATAAAAGCCAAGTATGTCCAAGGATGGAATACTGCTGCCATATCTGGGCAGAAGCTGCTCAAAAACAGCCTATCCTGCCTTTACACAGTACAAAATAGACTTCGTAGTTTAGTAGGGGATGCAACCTCTCTCCCACAGAAGAGACGTTGCGAGCCTATCTTTGTTTTATCGTTATTACCATGGCAGGTGCTCGTCTGAGCTCCAATCTCTGGTCCCTCTTCGTCAATCTTTCACAATAAACACTCGTCTAGCTGAAACCACTGTCAATAATTTTACCCACTCTTTATCTGTGTCTAAATCAAAACGTAGATTCCATGAACAAAGCTTCTTTCTTAGAACTGCACGTCTATGGAACTCTCTACCGCTTGCCTGTTTCCCTGCTGGCTTCAACATAGATGTTTTCAAGTCCAGCATAAACAAATTCCTGATGAACCACCTCCCCCCCCTAAGTAATGACATTTTATCAAATCTCCAATAATAATGAATACTGCAACACTATCCCATTGATTACTGCACACAAAATAACCCTTATCCCCGAGTGGCTTCTGGGCCTTGATAAGTGGTGACCTTCATGTAAAAAAAAACTTTATCTGTTTGAAGCGCCAAAACCGCAAATCCTGCGATTACTAATACAGCAACTTATACGTTTATTAAATTATTTCCAGTTTTAATAAATTACAAACATAGTATAAGTTCCACATTGTCTACCAAGCTCCAGCACCTGTCCCATCACCATCGAATCCCAGCGCCTGTTTCATTGGTACGTCAGCGGAATATGCTCCGACAAACATATGGCACTTGTGACCATCACCGTCAACGTAAGCATCCCCTCCCCAGCCCCTTTCACTATAGAGGTGCCCGTATGCTAGAAGTCTTTTCACGTCTGGAAGCTTCCTTCCACGAAGAGCTTCTCTCTGGAATTCCCATTCCTGCTCCTCGTTTCCCCGATAAGAACAGTCATAAAAGCATCTTAAAACAATAAACGACTGCTCCACAAAATTTTTTTCCCGTTCTGGAACACGTTACGTCGGAACTGATTATTTACATTTTTGCCAGGAGGTTAGACGGTAGGTCAGATGTAGCTTTGGGAAACCGGAGCACTAGTATAAACGTTTGCTGGCTCACAAAAATGCCTAAGCGGCACCGTATATATATATATATATATATATATATATATGTGTGTGTGTGTGTGTGTGTGTGTGTGTGTGTGTGTGTGTACAAGGCTGCTTAAGTACCTGATAGACTATGGATACCCATATAGGGGTGCCTGTGCGTGAAATTGTTGTGGCAGGAGGTGCGCAATCTCCAACCACACCTCTAGTAGAGTAGATATTGTTAAATAACAGTGGCAAGTGAAGTGTATGTACATGACGACTGGAAACAACGCCGAGATAAGCGGAGAGCACATACAGCGCCTAGAATTCTCAAATGGTCACCCATCTAGTATTAACCAGGATCTATGTTGCTTAACTTCGGATCTCGTAAGATCATTAATATATATATATACTATCATAATTATTTAACTAATATATATATATATATATATATATATATATATATAATAAGTTATTAAAATATATATAGCAATTAAACTACACATGATATATCTGCGTTTTATTCTCGTGAGAATTCGTCAGGAATAAGCCTGATGAATTCTCACGAGAATGAAACGCGGAATATTCTGTGACTGATGAATTCTTACGAGAATGAAACGCGGAATATTCTGTGTAGCTTAATTGCCATACATATTTTCGTAACTTACTACCGAGCTCTACGTATGTACTGGGCACTGTTGAAGTAAATACTGAAAATTTACGCATAAAATTATATCTTCGTATATTAATTCATGAGATTAAATGTAGCAATCATATATATATATATATATATATATATATATATATATATATATATATATATATATATATCGTACTTCCTGCTAATTGCACCAAATCCAGAGATAATTACGCCAACAATAAAAAGTGCTCTTTGTATCCGTGGTTATATATATATATATATATATATATATATATATATATATATATATATATATATATATATATATACGGCGTACGATCCATTTTTTTATCATAATTCCTACATGATTGTTCTCAAATCCAACCTCGACAAACTCCTGCTGTAAACCGCCCCCACGCGTTTTCGCGCATAGTCCATTCACCAATCCAAGTATTTATTTTCCTTTCTACCTCGTTACTAGTCTTTATTATCCTGTCATTATTCATAGGAGAGCTTCTTGACTGAGCTCCAGTCTCCGGTTTCGCTACCACGTACAACATATCCTGCCTTGATAGGGTTCAAAATAGACTTTCTAACCTAGTAGGAGATGCCCTTTTCTCTTTCCTGCAACCTTTTTTTGACAGAAAGGATGTTGCGAGCCTCTCTCTGCTTTATTGGTATTTTCATGGAGCGTGCTGTCTGAGCTCCAATCTATGGTCGCCAAATTTCCACGAGAAACACTGGTCTAGCCGAAAACATTATAAATAAATTGCCCCACTCTTTATCTACACCTAAACGTGGATTTCATGTACAAAGAGCTTATTTCTTAGAACTGCACGCCCGTGGAACTGTCTTCCGTTTTCCTGCTTTCCAACTGACTACAATATGGTCGTTTTCAAGTCCGACGTAAACAAGTTCTTGATGGGCCGTTTCACTTAATCTAACAAATTTACCGAATTTCCACTACTAACGATTCGTATGATATTGCCCCATTGAATACTGTACACTCTTTTACCCTTATCCTCGAGTGGCCTCTGGGCCTTGCGAAGTTGTGACGCCTATGTAACTAATAAAAAAGATCTTTTCTTTCTCCGCGTGGCTATCATTAGGCGAAACTACAAGCCACAAACAAAGCTTCTACGCAACGGCATCGTCTGAGGAACACGTTGCCGCTGGGTTGGTTCTTGTCAGATTACCACATGGTCAACAGTTTTCTGCTGGAAATCGTCTTCACTAGTAACTAATTATTATCAAGCCCCACATAACATTCTTCATCTTTCAACTAATAACAACAAGCATAATGATAACAATCATTCCATATCATAAACATTTATCCTCGAGTAGCACTTCGCCTTCATAAATGGCGAATCATTTTGTTAATCGTTACACATCCGGTCATGATGCTTATCTTTCAATTAATAATAATTCTATCCCATAAGCCTTATCCTCGAGTTGCCTTTTATCTTGATAAGTAGTAAGCCATTGTATGAAAAATTAACTCATATCCTCGCGGTGCTTTTTGCCTTAATACGTGTTGATTCATTTTATAAACTCTCGCTTCCCTTGTTTTGTCCTTTAGTCCTCGCATTCCAAGCGCGATGCTTCTGACAAAGAGAGAAGAATTGCCGTTTTCTATGTCGGAATCTCTTCCATCTAACTCTTTCTTTGGTAAATTTTGGGCCTTGAAGTTGTATTTTTTTAGCTTCTCAAATCAAGTGGAATCATTCCTTGTCTGGGGCGATTTCCATTAAAAAAATCATTTTACAAATCCTCTCATGGTATTCTTCTATCATTTAATAGTTCCATCTTATTAACCGTTTCCCTCGGTAGTCATCTGGGGCTGTCTCTTTTAGATAATAAAGATTTCTTTGTAGAGACCATATGGCCGATTTTAGGACCGAAATATTTGCAACAGCCACCATTTTTTAAGAGCCAACTATTAATATAACCTATTCTCAAGAAATATTTTCAATGGTGTATTTGTTTGAATTGTTCGGACTGCTGTTCTCATATTGGTCATCATTCTCACAACGTTTCAGCCAATGCAACCTCCGACCTACTTGAAGTAGGTTCTTGAACATAGCTTTCATTAGAAAGTGTGTATTTTGCTCTTAAAAAATAAATAATCTTCTAGATTGGTTCATGTAAAATTTCACTTAAACAAAAATAAAAATAACAATAATAATAATAATAATAATAATAATAATAATAATAATAATAACAACAACAACAACAATGATTATAATAATGCCAACAAAAAATTAACAGTAAAAATAATTATATAACACTAACAATAATAATTCATAATAATAACTATAACAATAATAATCTTTCTATAATATGAATCTCACCTGTCTTTTTAAATGTATGTGTGTGTATGTATGTATGTATGTATGTATGTATGTTAGTATGTCAAAAACTTTCGACAGAGGCAATGGATTTTCACAAGATCGGTATCGTTTTGAAGCTCGCCCTTCGAACGAAAAATATAGGAAAATTTGTTAAAAACATTAATTGCTTCAACCTCAATTAGGCACTTTTCTACAGGGATGCATTCTCTTTTTTCGCCGATATTTTCGAAAGTCATCCCCTTTTTTCAATATAGTAGCCATCATTTAAACCTACGTCACTACCGGTTTGGCGATGGGCGCAACAACAAAGACGTCACGTTTTTTTAGGGGGGGGCATGTTCTTTTCCTCCTTTGCGGTACGGGATCGAGCTTGCCTGTCCACTACCAGTATTTTTTATTTTGTTTGCTCAACACACACCTCCAAACACCCGGGCAACGCCGGGCACTCAGGCTAGTTATAATACAAACAATAAAAATGGTAATAATGATAATTATTATTATAATACTTAACTAGCTGGACCAGTGCAAATTCCACATGGAACAGATTTATATGTAATATATTGGTGTTGGCATTCTGTAAATATTCAGTGTAAATGGAGACGCTCTGGTATTATTGTAGCTCTTTTGTTAAAACTGCAAAAGTATTTATCCAAGCTAGCAGGGACGCCCGGCGTGGCCAGCTCGTAAAATACGCTTAATTATAATGTTTCAATTATTGTAGATTTCGTATATATTATTATAGAGTTAACGTTCTATCGATTTTTATATATTATGAAGTTGCGATTTCAAAAATATTATATATATGCGTGTGTGTGTGTGTGTGTGTGTGTGTGACTTTAGTTCTTCAGCTATAATCGAAACCGAAACCAAAACATATAAGGAATTATTGATAAAATTATTTATAAATAAAATAGATTACTAGGGTGCGATCAGCTAAAATCGAAACCGAAACCGAAACCAAGAATTATGAAGAATTCTTGATAAAAATATTTTTAAAAATACATTACTGAATTGCCATTAATCATAATCGAAACCTCCGAGGAATATTTGGTACAATTATTAAACCTCCGAGGAATATTTGGTACAATTATTTAAAAAAAAATGGACGACCCCAGTGCCATCAGCTTTAATCGAAACCGAAACCAAAATTATGAAGAATTCTTAGTAAAATTAAAATCATCATACGTTTATTTTAGCCACGTTTATAAACGTTTAAAACATATTTATTACACACGAAACGCGTCACTATTTCAAGTAACTTGAATTACATTTAAATTATATTTAAATTACATTTAAATGTAATTTAAAAGTAATTTAAAAGTGATTTAAATGTAATTTAAATGTAATTAAAAAGTAATTTAAATGTAATTTAAATTTAATTTGAAAGTACTTCATAAGTAATTTAAATGTAATTTAAATGTAATTTAAATTTAATTTAAAAGTACTTCATAAGTGATTTAAATGTAATTTAAAAGTAATTTAAATGTAATTTAAAAGTAATTTAAATGTAATTTAAAAGTACTTCAAAAGTAATTTAAATGTAATTTAAAAGTAATTTAAATGTAATTTAAATGTAATTTAAATGTAATTTAAAAGTAATTTCAAAGTAATTTTAAAGTAATTTGAATGTATTTTAAAAGTAATTTAAAAATAATTTGAATGCAATTTAAAAGTAATTTAGAAGTAATTTAGAAGTAAATTAAATGTAATTTAAATGTAATTTACAAGTTATTTAAATGTAATTTAAAAGTAATTTCAATGTAATTTAAAAGTAATTTAAAAGTAATTTAAATGTAATTAAAATGTAATTTAAATGTAATTTGAAAGTAATTTAAATGTAATTAATATGTAATTGAAATGTAATTTAAAAGTAATTTAAATGTAATTTAAATTTTATTTAAAATAATTTAAAAGTAATTTAAATGTTATTCAAAAGTAATTTAAGTGTAATTACAATGTAATTAAAATGTAATTTAACAGTAATTAAAACGTAATTTAAAAGAAATTTAAATAGAATTTTAATGTAATTTAAAATTAATTTAAATGTAATTTAAAAGTTATTTAAAGGTAATTTAAAAGTAATTTAAAGGTAATTTAAAAGTAATTTAACTGTAATTTAAAAGAAATTAAAATGTAATTTAAAAGTAATTTAAAAGTAATTTAAATGTAATTTAAATGTAATTTAAAAGTATTTTAAAAGTAATATAACAGTAATTTAAATGTAATTTAAAGGTAATTTAAATTTAATTTGAAAGTAATTTAAATGTAATTTAAAAGTAATTTAAAAGTAATTTAAAAGTAATTTAAATATAATTTAAATATAATTTAAATGTAATTTAAAGGTAATTTAAATGGAATGTAAATGTGATTTAAATGTAATTTAGAAGTAATTTAGAAGTAATTTAAATGTAATTTAAATGTAATTTAAAAGTAATTTAAATGTAATTTAAAAGTAATTTAAATGTAATTGAAAAGAAATTTAAAAGCAATTTAAAAGTAACTTCAATGCAATTTAAAGGTAATTGCAAAGTAACTTCAATGTTATTTAAAAGTAATTTAAATGTAATTTGAATGTAATTTAAAAGTAATTTAAATGTAATTTAAATGCACTTTAAATGTAATTTAAAAGTAATTTAAATTAAATTTAAAAGTAATTTAAATGTAATTTAAATGTAATTTAAAAGTAATTTAAAAGTAATTTAGAAGTAACTTAAATGTAATTTAAAGATATTTAAATGTAATTTAAATGAAGTTATTTAAATGTAATTTAAAAGTAATTTCAATGTAATTTTAAAGTAATTTAAAAGTAATTTAAATGTAATTTAAATGTAATTTAAAAGTAATTTAAAAGTAATTTAAATGTAATTTAAAAGTAATTTAACTGTAATTTAAAAGTAATTTAAAAGTAATTTAAATGTAATTTAAAAATAATTTTAAAGTAATTTAAAAGTTATTTAAATGTTATTTTAAAGTAATTTAAAGGTAATTTAAGTGTAATTTAAAAGTAATTTAAAAGTAACTTCAATGTAATTTAAATTTAATTTAAATGTAAGTATATAAAAGCATCTAGAAACAGAAATAAAAAACTTCCTGAAGAGTACAGAAGAAAATCAATTGAAAGTACTTGCAAAAAAAGTGAGGCCTTCGGGCCTTGATAAGTGGTGATTCCTAAATAACAAAAAGATGGTCGAAAACGACTACTGAACTTTCTTGCACAAAGTACAGGATTCTTCTGCAAATCAAAAACTTCCTGAATACGACTGAAGAAAGTCAGTTTATAGTACTTGCAAAACAAAACAGATGGACGAAATACAAATTCGACCGGGACATAAGAATGACCATTCGAAAAATAGAAAAAATTACAAAAAACAGATCATTAAGCAAAAGCAGTCCGGGTTATTCAATAACATTTGCCCCGATAAATTAAACAGTAGATATATATACACGCGGGTCGGTGTGAAACTACTTAACCGATAAACTCTTAAACTATTGGTCATATAGCACTGAAATTAAAAAGATACAGAAATCATACACCCAGAGCTGTTTATATCGGCAAGTTGAAGTTCATTTCCATATGCCGATATATTCCTATTGCTTTTGCTCATGCGCCAATTTATTCATAGTTTGAAGTGGCTTGATTTTAAATCTGTCTTAAAAGTAGCACAAATGGTAGGGAATGGCTGAAGCGTTTAATGTTTTGGTTTCGATTCCAGCTGATGACCCCGAAGTCATTTTTTTAATCTTTAGAAATCAGTACTATATATATATATATATATATGAATGAACAAATGATTAATAAAACATGTTAAAAAACATCTTAAAAAAGAGTTAAAAACATATTTAATTTTAAAAAGGAAGCACAAGATAAGTGGATAGTCCTAAATCTCCGGGGTATATATATATATATATATATATATATATATATATATATATATATATATATATATATATATATTAAGAAATGTGATTGATAATTTAAAATTTGAAAATCAAATTTAGATGTTTGCTATAGCTTTTTACCTTATTGAAGGTAAAAATAAGGTAAAAAGCTATAGCAAACATCTAAATGAGTATTTTAACCATAGTTCCTGATTTCAAAAAGCGAAAAATTAAAAGATACATCTGCCTTACTTTTAATGCTAGGTTTATTTATGGTGTCTTTTAAATTTAATAAAAACCCTTCAAAATTTGCTGACGAGGAGACCTTGCTTATTAAAAAACTATATGTAATTATTGTACGTAACTTGATGTCTACCACAATAAAAAGCATTGTTTTCCGAAACGATCGTACAGATAATTGATTTTGTTGTTGTTCCTTCTTATGAAACGGATTTTTAATTTAATTATAATTTGATTTTCAAATTTTAAATTATCAATCACATTTCTTAATATTGAATTAGTCTAGGATATTTACCTATCGTTCTTATTATATATCTAAATTACAACGAGCACTTTCTCTTTCCTGTATTTTAATTAAACTAATAATTTCACTGTTACATTGAAATACACTCAGCTCTTTAGACTATTGTTCTAATCTCCTTTAAAATATATATATATACATATATATATATGTTAAAATAGCTCTAGGATATTTATACCTATTGAGCTTATTATATATCTACAGTACAATGAGCACTGTTTTCATGTAATAGTATTAATGCATTTACGAGTACATTCAAATTAAACTCTGCTATTTAGCCTCCAGGTCTAATTCCCTCAATATATATATATATATATATATATATATATATATATATATATATATAAATATATATATATATATATATATATATATATATTAGTCCTCACGCGAAAGATCATGGCACAAAATGTTTTAAATAATAATAATAATAGAATTACAATAACAAAGACTTTCGCTCGCGAGGACTACTATTGAGCGTAACAAATTATACAGTCCTTTTGAAATTTTCATCTCTATATTTCTCGTTATCTACTGAATATTTTCAATGAAACCTATATGAAATATGTTCCCTATTAAATTGTAAAGATTTTCTATTCTGTTAGAAGTTTTAAAAAATTTAATCTAAAATGTTATTTTAAAGTTTTTGTTAAAAAAATGTAGACTTTCTCATTATTCAGACGTATGACAAAGAGGGATTTGCAAAAAAGAGTTATGGTGTGAGGAGAAATACAAACTGAAACAGAGAGGATATTCAGACCTGTAATAATACAAAGAAGAGGGCGGGTGCTAAAAATGAGTTGTGGTGTGAGGAGAAATACAAACTGAAATAGAGAGTAGGAGAGTTTTTTTATAAATACATGCAAAACCACATTCATTTTTTTTAAATCCAAATTAATAAATTAAATAAAACATAATCTTAAAAAGATAGGATACAAGTTAGAAAAGCATTTCATCCAAGGCATGAAAATTGTTAAACAAAATGTTTTTACTATAGGCTTTTAAAATAAAGGTACACGATTCAATTTGAAATGTATTTATCTTCAAAGTTCACTTTTATATATTTTACAAAGTAAAGTATTAAATTTTTGTACCTTACTTTGTAAAATTTATATAATTATAAAAATGCTTTTCTAACTTGTATATATATATGACAAAATACTATATTCCAAAGTTCATGATGTTGACTATCTTATAATTTATTCCTTTAATTCTGTTTACTTTTACAATTCTTGACAGTATCTGTTTCGTAGCGCAAAATCAATCACTTAATTATTATATCAATTACATAATCTATTTTGCCCATAACTCGTCACAATAAATATAACGCAATAATACAAGTATCGTAAATGTCAAATTAATTAAAGTAATAAATTGTAAGATGGTCAACATAATGAACTTTGGGATATAGTATTTTGTCATTTATTCACTATATTGCTCTGTAGTTACATTGAGCTTCTTAAATAAGGACTGGTATATATTATAAGGAAATAAAATATATTTCCACACACACACACACACATATATATATATATATATATATATATATATATATATATATATATATATATATATATATTCCCTCTGCTTCACTTTTTTTGTTTTCAAGTAAGATCTTTGACTTACTTGTTGTTTCATCAAATACTTTTGCATGCAAAATCCGATCCCGCATTTTGCTAATTCCTACCCTCTGATGAGAAAGAAAGTATTTCGTCGAGACTCCGCGGATTAAGGACTATCAACTTATCTAGTGTTTCCTTTTCAGATTAAATCTGTTTTTAACTCATTTCAAAGTGTTTTTAACATGTTTTATTAACTGTTTGCTCGTATTATAAGCTCTATTTCCTATTTGGTTTTATCGAGCTTTTACATCTGGTTGAGATAACTTTATAAATATTAATTCTTTAATATTTATAATATACTTTAATGTTACCATCTTGGATCATTTTAGTAAATTTAATTGTAATTTTTATTTTATTTTATATATATATATGTATATATATATATATATATATATATATATATATATATATATATATATATATATATATATATATATATATAAGTATAAAAGCTTATAACATTTCTTTATTCGTTTTCAATTGGTGGCGTGCAGAAATACAAAATAATATTATGGAAAAAAATTTGAAAAACTTTTTTACAAGTACATATTTTCGACTGATCCTTCAGTCTTCATCAGTGTAGTGAAAGTGATGACTATACACGGGGAAAATGAGACAGGAAGAGGACAGAAAAGGAGGTATAATCAATGAGAACGTTTCACGTCAGTCTTAATTACATGATTATGATTGCAACGTCTTGTCAGACGAGTGCCACTCCCTCAGACATTTAAAATCCATGAGCCCAAATGTCTGAGGGAGTATCTATACACAGATGACGTTACAGAGTCTTAGCTTTGTACGACAGCTAAGTCTCTCTCTCGGTTCAAAATGTTGAGATCCAGCAACAAGCAAGAGCAAGATAGCCAGCAACAAATTAAACTGCAGACCAGCTTAATGCGGGTACTGGTCTCCCGCTTTATGTTTTTTTTTTAAATCAGAGATTTGCTTCTCCTAGAAAGGTTGCCTTCACCACGGCTTACAGGAGCTCTCTCCACCCCAATACACATACACACACACACACACACACAAATATACACGGTGCTAGTTGACCGTTGACCCAGAAAAAGAGTTCATTCGCCCTTCGGAAGGTCTTGTTTTTAATCCTTTAGGGAGACTAGCCGCCCTCCTCACCAAACAAGTCTGGTGGGGGAACCAGTTTAGTCGCCGGTGACCCGACCATGAGGCAGGTAGTACTGGGTTAAATTGTACCAGTAGCATATGACATGACCTGACATATACATATAAGTACGCACATACACACATGCTTATATATATACATATAAGTACGCACATACACACAGTACATATATATATATATATATAATAGAAAAAATCTAAATTAAACAGTAAATAAACATTAAAAAAACGCGCCTTTAACTGTCCAATATTTCGAATTCCAACGATATTAGTTATTCCAAGAGAGAACAAGAATTCAAAAGATATAAGACGTTATGAGGAGAGACGCTATGAATTCATTCGTAAATCAACGGCTATTTCTTGTTCGAAAAAGAACGAAAACATCATTTCCAAATTACACCGTTTTAAGACAGAAACGAAACGCTCCTTTTTATTTATTTATTTTATCTTTAAATATTAATATGTATATATATATATATATATATATATATATATATATAGTGAGTTATAAAATACATATGGCAATTAAGCTACACAGAATATTCCGCTTTCCGTGTAGCTTAATTGCCATATATAAGCCTGCTGAATCCTAGCATGGATAAAACGCGGGAAATTCTGTGTAGCTTAATTTTCATATATATTTTATAACTTACTACCTAGCTCTACTTACGTATTGAGCACTGTTGAAGTAAATACTTAAATTTATACTTTGGTATATTCATTTATGTGATTAAATTAAGTAATCATATATATATATATATATATATATATAGAGAGAGAGAGAGAGAGAGAGAGAGAGAGAGAGAGAGATTAGGCAAATAATTTTCTCACTGTTCAATAAAATGTCAGTCGTGCAAAGAAAAATAACTGAGTTTTCTGAAACTAAACTTCAAACAGTGACTAAATGTCCAATATATCTTCGTTTACCGTTGTTTGAAACTGAGAAATTCGTCAAACAAATCAGCTCAACGGTTCAAAAATGCTATTTTACTTCGGATGGGTGCGTTATGTTCTCTGCGAAAAACTTTATGCCATCCTCTCTAAAAGATGTTCTACCCCTACCCATTACAATAATAATGTATTTAAAAATTTTAAGTGTAGTTGTGGTGCATGTACATGGGTCGAACAACGTTGAGATTGGATGTGAGAGTCAAGCAGCATGTAACTAGCAAACTCAGAAATGAGATATATAAAGAAACGGACGAACTTGCCAACACATACGGGTCTTCAATAGCAAGACTTATTTTCTGTCCTGAGATGCACTTATCCGGCGGAAGCCTGATCAGTTCCCCGGTCTCTCCTTCCTCCTTGACTACTTGGTTATTTGGTGCCATTTTTTGGGAGGGGCATTGATGTGGCAATGGGAATCTTGGGGTGGGGTTGTGTTAGAGAACTTTTAAATATGCGGATTCAGTGTTCTTGGTTTCACGTAGTGTTTCATGTTTTGCCTTTGCAGCAGTTTTTTTTTTGCCTGCGCTTGTGGCTCCTGCTTGTAAGTTTCCACATTCAAGAGGTTTTCTTAATATTTCAGCTGTTTTCATAATTGTTGTTCGTTGTATTTCTACAGTCATTCCTTTAATTCCAATTTCTGCCATTCTTTTTTTTTTAAGTTTTTAGGGATTGTTCCTAGTGCTCCTACTATTATAGGTATTATTTGGATTTTCTTCATCTTCCATATCCTTTTCAGTTCTCTGGCTATCTCTGTGTATTTGCTACATTTCTCCTTTTCTTTGATATTCACCCTTGTGGTCAGCAGGGACAGCAAAGTCTACGATTTGACAGGATTTTGCTTTCTTGTTAATTATTACATCTGGTCTTCTTGCTTGTATGGGTTTATCAGTTTCTATGTCTATGTCTCATAGGATTTTGTGATTCTCGCTTTCAAGTACTGTTGCCGGCTTATGTTTGTACCACTTGTCTGTGCGTTCGGGATGCAGTTATTTGCATAATTCCCAGTGTAATAACCTTCCCACTTGGTCGTGTCTGTTCTTGTATTCCTTTTGGGCCAGTTTCCTGAATTCACTTATTATATGGATTTCAATAGACAGGATAAAATTATCGGTCCATATCGTCAACGATCTTTTTGACACGCTCAATTATCTATTTCCCTTCTTTCTTTTCTTTTCTTTTTTCTTTCCTCCTCTCTTTCCTTGTCTTATATTTACATTTTTACAAAGTTTTAATTTAACTTAGATTTTTTATTGCATTGCCCCTCCTTTCTTTTTCCACTTTTCCCTTTTCCTCTTTCTCTTTCTTACTTCCATTCTCACAAAAAACACATCTTTCCTTTTTATTTTAATTTTAACTTGAATTATCTGACGATATAGATGGATAATTTTTTACCCTGTCTATTGAAACAATAAGTTTATACACTTGATGTTTTAATAATAACGATAAAAACATGGATATTTTCCTTCTCATCAGAGGGTAGGAATTAGGAAAGTGCGGGATCGGATTTTGCATGGAAACATCGGTGCAAAAGCGTGAAAATTTAAAAAAAAAATGGAATTTGCCAGGTGCAGGTCGAACGACGACATTACGGATATGCATATGTAACGTAATAGCTATTGGATGATGTTTTAATTTTTAGCCCTGCAGCAAACACGTCTTTATAAGTCAAGCATTAACGTCAAAAGATAAACTAAATCGTAAGCTAATGGTTTTGGTTTCGATTCTCGGTGATGGCGCTCGAGTCATTGTTTCTTACCTTTTTAAATCATATCTATATATTAATACGATAGATGTAGGGGAGGATGCCACTCATCTATATATTAATACGATAACGCGTGTGTTCTTTTGTGTGTCACGCTTACATCCTGGCCGTTTAATTCTTATGTTCTTCTATTTCTTGTCATAAATACTTTTATCAAGAATTCTTCATAAGTTTTGGTTTCGGTTTCAATTATGGCTGATGGCACTTAAATCATCTATTTTTTTTTTTCATAAATAATTTTATCAAGCATTCTTCATAAGTTTTGGTTTCGGTTTCGATATATATATATATATATATATATATATATATATATATATATATATATATATATAAGTTTTTATTTCGGTTTCGATTCAAGTGCACCCAAGTCATATGGATATATTTTTTTTATTTTTCAAATCGTTCACACGACAGATTACCTACGTTTGGAATAAGTAGGCTTGAAAACACTTTTTAAATAACGCGTCAAGCTGGCCTAATGGTTATCGCGCTTGACTGACTGTCTTTAAATTTTGGCTTCGATCTCAGCTTGAATATATTTTTTTTTTTTTAATTACAAGAAGTGAACTGTTTAGAAACAAAAACATAATACTCGCATGCACCTGTTTTCCGTTTTTTTGGGTTTTTTTTTACTTTATTTTTTAAAAAGAATTCAACGTTACGTTTATTACTTACGCTATTTCTATTTCTAATAAATAAGAATTCTGCATTAATTAAAATATAATATTTATGCGTATTTTACGACCGGGCAACGCCGGGCGGCCTGCTAGTAAGTATATATATATATATATATATATATATATATATATATATATATATATATATATATATATATATATTTGGCTTATGTTGGTACTTCGCACACATGTGTAAACATTAATACTTTTCCTATTTTTATTTCTGGCATCTTCTTTATTTACGTCATTTACTTATTTTATTTTTATTTATTTATTATCATTATTATCATTTTTATTTTATTTACTTATTTTTTATTTTTTTTTTGTTTTGCAAAGCGCTCTGTGTCTATCTATATCAGTGCTTTTTAACCAGGGTTCTGCGGAACATTGGGGTTTCGCAAGTCGATAGGTTTCGCAGTTTCTAAATGAGGAAAAGGAACAAATAAGTAGAAGATTAAATTCAAGTTTATTTTAACATCATTTATTGTTTTAATATACCAAATTTTAAATAATTAAACTCGCTACCTTTGAAATAAATAAGTTATCTGGCCACAATTAGGTTTGCTTTTATATATTACTAGCGAGGGGGGTACCCGGCGTTGCCCAGGTGTTTAGAGGTGTGTGTGGAAACTCCGGGCGTGAGGGGAGGGGGTTAAAAAATGTTTTGGTAGGTAAGTATGAGGATCGAACCCGAACCCTTGAGACAAAGTTGTAAATTAAAGTGTGAAAAAAAAAAAGTGCGACGTTAACGATTGCCCCACCGCGAGATGCTAACGGAAACACGTTTGAATTTATTTAATTATTTGGATTCGGCAGGTGCCCGTTTTAATGAGTTAATGAGGTTAAGTTTGACTGCGGGATGGTATTTCATTTACTGCGGGAACGCTTCCCAAGATGTAATAGGAAAAAGACTAACCCACATCCGGCGAGCGACAAATGTTGAATATTTATCTTCCCAAAGTCGAGCAAATTAAATAGACAGGCGAGCTTCGTTGTTAACTGTGAGATATTACGATTTATATGTGATATAAAAAGTTTTTAAAAGTTGTTAGCCGAGCCACCGCTTCCCTGAAAAAAGCTTTTTGTAGACATACAGAAAAAGCGAACACACATAAAAATATATACATTTTCGCTTTTATATTTATAGATAATACAATCAGAATACTTCGAACGTATGTATGGTCTGTTCTATTATACGGTTGTGAGTGCTGGACAGTCACCAACAGCACGAGGAAAAGACTAGAGTCAACTGAAACTTGGTTCCTGCAGAGAATTTTGAAGATTTCCTGGACAGAAAAGAAAACAAACCAGGAGGTTTTAGAAAATGGCAAACACGGGAAAGTTTCTAATAAGACAGTGCATAAAATAGATGAGTTTCATGGGTCATGTCTACAGAAAAAGCGGAATAGAACGGATTAGCTTGACAGGAAAGATCATGGGTAGAAGAAGCAGAGGACGGCAGCGAGAAACATACGCTGACAATCTTAACGCCTGGGCAACATAAAAAATGATGAGCAACAATGAATTCATGAATGCCTCGAGCGAGAGAGAGAGAGAAAGAGAGAGGGGGGGAGCCATGGCCGTCAATGCCTATAGAAGGCAGGACATCACTTGATGATGATGATGATGATGATGATGATGTAGTAGTCAACACCAAAAGAACGTGGTGAGGATGACAACAACTATGTAAGGCAGTAATTGCCGAGAATGCAGTTAGGAGATTCGGAGTCCCTATCCCGTCGTGGTTAACCGCCTGACGAAGGCCAGAGGATTAGTTGGCCGAAACGTTGTAAAAAAAAAAACATCTAAAAGATGAGGATAATAGTCCGCAATGGTTGGTTGTTTGGTTGTTTTTTTTTTTTTTTTTGGTTTTTTTTTTTACGGCATATCAACACTTTTCAGGTTATTTAATGCCGAATCCAAAGATTTTGGAGAAAAACAACATTTAATAGAGTATATTTGTTTTCTTCAAGTCGGTTTCTATTTAACCCATAGTTGGGACCTTAACAGGTACTACCACTCCGGGTCAGAGTGGACCTGGGAGCAATGGCAATTAAAGGTTGGTTCCACACTCCCCAAAGCCCACAAGCTGGGGCCTCACCACTGGATATAGTTTAAGGCCATATCCAGGACCAGATACTTTTGTACTGAGGAGTTCTTTATTCGGGGTGAAGGTGCTGGCTCCATGCCCAACCTTCCCAGAAAGTACATACAGCGCCTAGTCTTCCCAAATAGTCACTTATCTGGTAATGACCAGGCTTAACGTTTCTTAACTTCGGTGATCTGGCGAGAACCGGAATGTCAGCGTGATTGTGCTGTACCAGCAACACCAAAGGAATCGCACTAAAAATAATAAGAGTATCTTAATTTCATTTTCAATTTTAAATGCTCTTTGTGCATAAGACAACAAAATTATTGCAGAGGGATTCCATGGGCCAGTGGGATTGTTTCCATGGGGCTTGGTTCCATTCAAAATGGTGAAAAGCACTGATCTATATTTTATCTTTTTATTAGTCTGTCTGAATGTTTGTGCTGTCATATTTTAGAAACTACTTGTGTTACCTTGCACAGCTTTTCTAACGGTTCCCAATAATCTTCCGTACTTTGTATGTAGGGTTTCGCAAAGGAACAAAAGAAAAAAAAATGACTCGTGTTTGTATTTTCACTTGAAACAAAGGGCATTTATTTGCGGTCGTTTCATCACCAAACCAGTGACACGTATTTTCCAAACCAGCAACAATATGGTAGCACTCTTGCTTTTCCCTTATCTGGGGCAATTAACATCGATCCGTTTTTCTTTGCTTTAGTTGAAAGAAAAGCTGTTTATCTTTGTTATCTAGTTAGCCAACGGTCTTTTCTCAAACTAATATCATTTCAAGCAAGAAAGATCCGATGTTGCTCGGGATTGAATATTTATTCAAATCGAAGAATTCACCCATTTTTTTTAATTGATTGTCTGCTCTAGTTAGGGACCCGTCGTGGTGCACCGGGAGAAAGCTTCATATGCCTGCTCGCAGTGAGTTTGTCCACAATATATTGTAGTCTACATTGCGTTGTAGAGAACAAACAGTTGATTTTATGAGATTATGTTTATATAAAACGGTTTGAATTTAAAGTTTAAATGCAAAGTTCAAGTACCATGGTTTAATTGTGCTCTAATGTGACCCAACCAGCCACGTTAAGAAGAGATTAACCCAAGAGACGGTTGCAGATTGCTAAATTGAAGCTATGGTTGAAAATTGCCCTAAAGAGGGGGCCAGCGAAGAAGAAATTAGAGCATTTTTATTTTATGGTGGGTCCCAGAAACACCGTATAACCTTGCTAGTGGGAAAGGAAAACAAGGACGAAAATATGGGACCATATTTTTTTTTATTCTTTAAAGTTTATTATCATTTATATATAGATACATTTGTTACAGAGAGAGAGAGAGAGAGAGAGAGAGAGAGAGAGAGAGAGAGAGGAGAATAAACGTGGAGGTAGACACGTTTACCAGAACCGAAGGTCAGCTGACCAAATTACGTATGTATGACGTGATCAGCAGATCGGGGAGATTTGATTTGAGCTTTGAAGAAGACGGACGTTTTTCCGTGGTCTCCCCCTCTTAACTAGGGAGGGGGGAGACGAACGCTGACGTGTGTGAAGAAGAACCCACACAAGCACATTTTACTTCCACCTGCTGCAGGACCTCTGGGGAAAGTGAAATAAAAAAAAACTATAAAACACATTCATCATCTTGGAGTGATAAATCTTCGTCAAACAGGTATCAAGTCTCCCTCCAGGATGAGAAATTTCCAGATGGTCCGTTTTGAAGAAGCAGAGGTAGGTTCAGAAATTACATGTCACACACACGATTCCCTTTATGATAATCAAACGCACAACCATTTATATTAGAGACAATCACACGGAATCTTTGATTTTATACAGTGTATACACCCAAACGTAAAAAGTGCCCCTCAATGATAACCCCAGTGAGAACTCCGATGAAGAACCCTATGTAACAAAAGTTCAATTTGGTGCCCCTCTAGGATAACCTCGATGAATATATAACACATTTAATAAAAATATCAGAAATACGACACCACAGATCTATGGTCCACTTGGTCAGCGTTGGTATTTAACACATGAGTGTAAAAATGAAGTTTTTCGTAATATTTGGATCCTTTGGACTACTGTTCTCAACTTGTCATTTTCACAACCCTGCTTCGTTGCTGTATTAACCGATAAACGTCGACGAAGCTGTCTAGGCATTTTCTGTATGCCAAAGTGCGCATATTTTAATGTGCTGGTTTCGTTACGCAAAACAAAAATTGTATTTACATCTGCCAAACTCGGAAATTTGGACAGAAATTTCGAACGGCACCCTTTTTTTTTCCTTAACACGGGTAGCATACTCTCGTTCGGCCAGCCATGTCTAGATAGAGGTTCTAACGAATTCGCAATCGTATTCTTCTGTCGCCCACACTGAGAATTGAACTTGCAACCTTCAGAAGAATATCTGTAAGAATTGAAATTGATTTGACTTACCGGGGGTGGGTCGGAGGGAAGAAAAGACACTGAACTGCTGTTTTGCCGTTACTGAGAAACTGGGTGTCTATTTCCTACTAAGTTAAATAGACATTCTAATTTCGTTGGAAATCACGTTGGAATTCTCGCCACTGAGAGTTAGTATGTATAAAAGGAGTTGTCTCACTACGGGTTTTTTTTTTTTTTTTTTTTTTTACATTTTCACCCCAAACAAGGCAAATTGCCACTTTGGTGTAGGGGGCTACTATCAGGGGCAACAACTACTGGGGTACTATGCAGGGATTTGGGCAGCAAGATGTCGGTTCACGTTACACTTGAACTCCTGCACGTCAGTACTGTTGGGGAAGCAGGGACCTGGAATGGAATTCCAGAGTCTAGCGGTTCTGGGGAAGAAACTATTGGAGTAAAAAGATCTTTTACATCTAGGGATCTCTACAGTGTGGGGGTGGGATTTAGCAGCCTGTCGGGTTTGTCGAGGGTGCTCACGTCGTGGGGGCACAAGTGATTGCAGTTCGTCAGAGCATTCACCACTAAAATACTTGTAGAAAAGGCAGAGGGATGCAACATTTCGTCGATTGGACAGAGGCTGAAGCTTAGATGCCAGTTCAGGGCCTATCAGGTTTGCGACTCTCTTTTGAACCTTGTCAAGGAGCGAGAGACTAGTAGCAGATGCACCAGCCCAGATGTGGCAGCAATACTCCATACATGGGCGAATGGTTGCCTTATAGAGGTACAGGATACTTTCGGGTGTTAGTAGTTTTCTAGCACGGTAGAGAGAGCCCACCTTTCTTGCAGCGGCCCTGGCAATGCCTTCAATGTAATTGTTCCAACTCATGTTTCCTGTGAACGTTAGGCCAAGGAGTTTGAAAGATGGACTCTCAGATAAAGAGTCGTTGGCCATTGCTATGGGTGGTAAGAACCTAGTTACCGAGCTTGCTAGTCGGTTGGCGTCTCTTAGACTGATTACCTCGTTACTGTTGTTCGGCAAACGTTACCTGTAAATTGTTACCTTTACAAGAAAAGACTGCTTGTAAGCAACGTCACCATTTCGTTGCAAGCCCTTACTACCTTTTCTTACCCCCCCTCTTCTTGTTGGTGAAATAATCCCGACATATCACTTTTACAATTGATTTTTTTCCAAGCATTTTAACCACTGCGCCCCGGCCGCTCCCACAGTTCATTTTCGACAGAAACATTCCTGAGTTCGACAAAATATACCTGAAGAAGTTCGGAGGTTACATCGACTGAAATGTTGTGAAAATAACACGTAAGATGAGAACAGTAGTCCGAAAACAGGATTTTTTATCCTGGGCCTCCAAAATCAACAGTTCTGGATATGACCTTAAACTATATCCAGTGGTGAGGCCCCAGCTTGCGGGCTTTGGGGAGTGTGAAGCCACACTTTTATTACCATTGCTCTCAGGTCCACTGTGACCCGGAGTGGTAGTACCTGTTAGGGTCTCAACTATGGGTTAAATAGAAACCGACTTGAAACAACAAATATATTCTATTAAAAAAAATGTCTTCAAAATCTTTGGATTCGGCATTAAATAACCTGAAAAGGGTTGATATGCCGTAAAACAAAAACAAGCAACCAACCCCCCCCCCAAAAAAAAATCAACAGAGTTACAAACTCTAACACGATTAAACAACGTAGCGGTTTCTACAATTTAACTCCTTTAATCAACAAGCTTGTATTAGCAGAGTAGAAATTAACTTTACATTATAATGATTATAAAAATAATATACTACGCGCGGGATCTGTGGAAATTCCACAGCGGACTCATTCATATATAATATACTGATGTTGGCATTCTGTAGATGTTCAGTGTGAATGGAGACGCTCTGATATTATTGTAGCTTTTTTGTTAAAACTGCAAAAGTATTTATCCAAGCTAGCACGAACGCCCGGTAAAACCTGATCGTAGAGTACGCTTAAATATGATATTTTAATTCTTGCAGATTTCGTATATATTATCATAGAGTTAATGTTCTATCGATTTTTATATATTATAAAGTTGCGATTTCAAAAATAAAAAAAATATATCCATATGACTTGGTTGTATTAGCTTAAATCGAAATAAAAACTTATGAAAAAAAATATATACATATATAACTTTACTTCCTTCAGCCTAATCGAAACCGAAACCAAAACTTATGAAGAATTCTTGATGAAATTATTTATTAAAAAAAACGGATGATTTAAGTGCCATCAACTATAGTCGAAACCGAAACCAAAACTTTTGAAGAATTCTTGATGAAATTATTTATAAAAAAAAGGATGACTTAAGTGCCATCAACTATAGTCGAAACCGAAATCAAAACTTATGAAGAATTCTTGATGAAATTATTTATAAAAAAAAGGATGACTTAAGTGCCATCAACTATAGTCGAAACCGAAACCAAAACTTTTGAAGAATTCTTGGTAAAATTATTTATGACAAGAAATAGAAGAACATAAAAATTAAACGACCCGGATGTAAGCGTGACACACAAAAGAACACACACGCTATCGTATTAATATATAGATGATAAATAAATAAACAAACGCTCATTTCATTTCATAAACACAACAAATAGTTTGAATTCTAACTGCTATGGTTCACTCTAAAATGAGAAGAAAAACATCCGTTTCACGTCAAAATCGCACGGCATTAACGGATTATTTTTAATTGTGTTGGATATTTGGCAGGCGACCCCGATGAGATCCAAATCAGAAATGATTCGGTATCTGTTGATTTTGCGGTGCACGTTAAGTTTTGTGTAGTTCTAGGAGGTCCGCCCTCCCAGGGTTTGCCTTCTCTTTGAGAAGAGGTTACTTTATTGCTAATCACTGGGGAATACCGACGGGGTTGCCCAGGTACTTTTTGTAGGTCAGAGTGCCCCTCCTCCTCTAGGTCGCTGACTTTTCAATCACACTTTTCGACCCTGGAGTCTAAGCTCCTGCAATAGAAGAGAACTAAACGGCCTATTACCTGGCACAGGCCAGGATCTGAGTGTAGTATCTGTTCTGATTCTGAACTCAAGTTATTTTGTTCTTCGTCAATGGAGAGGAGGGCTTCTATACTAAAGCTATTTTTTTGCCTAATTCCAGAGTACCCCTTTGTGGGGAGCTGGTTTCTCCCCCACCACCACCACCACCACACACACACACACACACACATTAAAAACGACCTTTTGTCAAATTTCACCTTCGTGGGGGGAACAAATAAATACTTACTACCATCTATGTGTTCTAAAAAAAAAACGAAAAAAGAAACGCTGAAAAAAAGAAAACAAAAAAAAAGAAAGAAAAAAAATGGTATGAACCCACTCGCCCATTTCCTCTGGAAACAACAAAACTCGACCCACTATGATTATTACATCCACTACCATACAACAGTTGCGAATGCGAACAATGCGTGTACTTAAACATAAGGAAAGAAAACTGGTATGAACCCCCCTTGCCCCTCTTCCTCTGGAAACAACAAAACTCGACCCACTATGACTATTACATCCACTATCACACAACAGTTGCGAACAATACCTGCACTTAATGTTGTAATTGTATCGATAACACATTAGCAGGGGAAGCTATGAATGAGCCGCCTACAACCACCCCCACCCTTTCCAATGTGTTGGTGGCGCGCACTGAACACGAGTTATCCTACATGTTCTACTTCAGCTAGTATATATCGGATACTGATACTGCTTGTACCTTTCATGGCGACGTGGAAAACAACAGCTCACTTCAATACAACAGTTTAATGAGGATGAGGACGATCTTCTTTCCCCAACTGCCTCTCCCTCTTCTTTCCATTTCCCTCCCCTTCCCATCTCCCTCCCATTCTGATCTCCCTTACCTGCGCAATAATCTCTCCTCCCATCCACCCCTTACCCCCAAAAATGTTGAACGGTCAAGTAAGATGGAAAGACCGAGGAGTGAAAGCACTTACCAGACCTCCACTGAATTAGTGCAGAGAGGACTGTGACCTTGCGGAGGCTTTTTTGCCACCCAGATTCCAGTGAAGACCAATGGTTGCCGCCAACGAGAAATCAATGGTAAGCGGCTGTTACGATGGCGCAAATTTATTTACAAAGGTTGTAGACAGAGGTGAGGATTACTGGAAATCTAGGGGAGACTTGTAGTCACCCAGGCGCCAGATGGAGTATCTTACCGGGTGCCAAACATTCACCCACTAATTCAAATATTGCATCCGAGAGATCTTCTTTCAATGTTCTAACCGTCCCTATAAGTGCATTTTTTATCTCTCTTGCACTTGGTTCACCGGGTATATGTTTTTTAAAATTATTTTTTGTGAGTCCAGTTGCTCGTATAATAACTGGAATGATAGCGATCTTCCTAAGATTCCAGTTTCTTTTCATGTAATGCATGACATTTGTATTTCGTTTTTTTAATGTAATTAATTGTGTCTTGTGATATATTTATAGGTCCCGGGTAAGTAACGTAACTCATTAAAATATACTTGTTGATATTTCTGAATTCTTGAGGTGAGGATTAGTTATTCGTATTATTTGGATTCAGCGGACTACTGTTCTCATCTTCAGTGAGATTTTCACAACGTTTCGGTCGACCTTCTTCAAGTTTTTCTTGTCGAACTCAGGAATGTTTCTGTTCAATTTTCATTGTGGGTGATCGAAAAATACAATGTCGAATTACTTAGACCATCTATCCAGTCATGGCTGACGGAACAAGAGCATGCTACCTCCATAAAGTAAATAAACGGCTCCGTTCGAAATTCCGTCCAAATTTCCGAGTTCGACAGAAACTTTCCCGAGTTTGACAAGGGACACCTGAAGAAGGTCGAAGGTTACATCGACCGAACCGTTGTAAAAATGACGCTCAACATAAGAGAAGTGGATAGATGGATCTAAATAATACGAATATTCGTTGATTATATATTTCGAATTCCGTGGAATTTCCACGGGTCATGGTAGTTATAATCTATATATTAATAGGTTAACGTGTGTGTTATTTATTTTGTGGGTCACGCTTACATCCGAGTGACTGTCGTTTAATTGTTATGACCTTCCATTTGTTGTAATAAATAATTTCATCGCAAATTCTTCATAAGTTTTGGTTTCGGTCTCGATTATAAGTAATGGCACTTACGACATCCAATTATTTTATAAATAATTTTATCAAGAATTCTTCATAACTTTTGGTTTCGGTTTCCATTATAGGTGATTGCACTTCAGACATCTTATTATTTTATAAATAATTTTATCAAGAATTCTTCATAAGTTTTGGTTTCGGTTTCCATTATAGGTGATTGCACTTCAGACATCTTATTATTTTATAAATAATTTTATCAAGAATTCTTCATAACTTTTGGTTTCGGTTTCCATTATAGGTGATTGCACTTCAGACATCTTATTATTTTATAAATAATTTTATCTAGAATTCTTCATAACTTTTGGTTTCGGTTTCCATTATAGATGATTGCACTTCAGACATCTAATTATTTTATAAATAATTTTATCAAGAATTCTTCATAAGTTTTGGTTTCGGTTTCCATTATAGGTGATTGCACTTCAGACATCTTATTATTTTATAAATAATTTTATCAAGAATTCTTCATAACTTTTGGTTTCGGTTTCCATTATAGGTGATTGCACTTCAGACATCTAATTATTTTATAAATAATTTTATCTAGAATTCTTCATAACTTTTGGTTTCGGTTTCCATTATAGATGATTGCACTTCAGACATCTAATTATTTTATAAATAATTTTATCAAGAATTCTTCATAAGTTTTGGTTTCGGTTTCCATTATAGGTGATTGCACTTCAGACATCTTATTATTTTATAAATAATTTTATCAAGAATTCTTCATAACTTTTTGTTTCGGTTTCCATTATAGGTGATTGCACTTCAGACATCTAATTATTTTATAAATAATTTTATCTAGAATTCTTCATAACTTTTGGTTTCGGTTTCCATTATAGATGATTGCACTTCAGACATCTTATTATTTTATAAATAATTTTATCAAGAATTCTTCATAAGTTTTGGTTTCGGTTTCCATTATAGGTGATTGCACTTCAGACATCTTATTATTTTATAAATAATTTTATCAAGAATTCTTCATAAGTTTTGGTTTCGGTTTCCATTATAGGTGATTGCACTTCAGACATCTAATTATTTTATAAATAATTTTATCAAGAATTCTTCATAAGTTTTGGTTTCGGTTTCCATTATAGGTGATTGCACTTCAGACATCTTATTATTTTATAAATAATTTTATCAAGAATTCTTCATAAGTTTTGGTTTCGGTTTCCATTATAGGTGATTGCACTTCAGACATCTAATTATTTTATAAATAATTTTATCTAGAATTCTTCATAACTTTTGGTTTCGGTTTCGATTATAGGTGATTGCACTTCAGACATCTAATTATTTTATAAATAATTTTATCTAGAATTCTTCATAACTTTTGGTTTCGGTTTCGATTATAGGTGATTGCACTTCAGACATCTAATTATTTTATAAATAATTTTATCTAGAATTCTTCATAACTTTTGGTTTCGGTTTCGATTATAGATGATTGTACTTCAGACATCTAATTATTTTATAAATAATTTTATCTAGAATTCTTCATAAGTTTTGGTTTCGGTTTCGATTATAGGTGATTGCACTTCAGACACCTAATTATTTTATAAATAATTTTATCAAGAATTCTTCATAAGTTTTGGTTTCGGTTTCCATTATAGGTGATTGCACTTCAGACATCTAATTATTTTATAAATAATTTTATCAAGAATTCTTCATAAGTTTTGGTTTCGGTTTCCATTATAGGTGATTGCACTTCAGACATCTTATTATTTTATAAATAATTTTATCAAGAATTCTTCATAACTTTTGGTTTCGGTTTCCATTATAGATGATTGCACTTCAGACATCTAATTATTTTATAAATAATTTTATCTAGAATTCTTCATAACTTTTGGTTTCGGTTTCCATTATAGATGATTGCACTTCAGACATCTAATTATTTTATAAATAATTTTATCAAGAATTCTTCATAAGTTTTGGTTTCGGTTTCCATTATAGGTGATTGCACTTCAGACATCTTATTATTTTATAAATAATTTTATCAAGAATTCTTCATAACTTTTGGTTTCGGTTTCCATTATAGGTGATTGCACTTCAGACATCTAATTATTTTATAAATAATTTTATCTAGAATTCTTCATAACTTTTGGTTTCGGTTTCCATTATAGATGATTGCACTTCAGACATCTAATTATTTTATAAATAATTTTATCTAGAATTCTTCATAAGTTTTGGTTTCGGTTTCCATTATAGGTGATTGCACTTCAGACATCTTATTATTTTATAAATAATTTTATCTAGAATTCTTCATAAGTTTTGGTTTCGGTTTCGATTATAGGTGATTGCACTTCAGACATCTTATTATTTTATAAATAATTTTCTAAAGAATTCTTCATAAGTTTTGGTTTCAGTTTCGATTATAGGAGATTGCACTTCAGACATCTAATTATTTTATAAATAATTTTATCAAGAATTCTTCACACCTTTTGGTTTCGGTTACGATTCAATCTGATACACTCAAATCATATGACTATATTTTTATTTTTGAAATCACAACTTTATAATATATAACATCGATAGAACATTAACTCTATAGTAAATATATACGATATCTGTAAGAATTAAAATAAAATATTTAAGTGTGTTTTACGACCGGGCAACGCCGGGCGTCCCTGCTTGTCGAGATAAATACTTTTGCAGTTGCATCAAAAGAGCTACAATAAATTCAGAGCATTTCCATTTTCGTTGGACATCAACGGAATGCCAACATTAGTATCTTACGTGTGAATTAGTCCCCTGTGGAATTTCCACATGGCCCGTTAGTTGTTGTTGGTGTTATTATTATTATTATTATTATTATTATTATTATTATTATTATTATTATTACTTCTACTACTTCTACCATTACTGCTACTACTACTACTACTACTACTAGTAGTAGTAGTAGTAGTAGTAGTTGTAGAAGAAGAAGAAGAAGAAAAAGAGTGAAAAAAAAAAAAAAGGAATACAGCAACAATAACATTAACTATAATATGCAGTGCTATTTTTAATCATAGCACCGGGAGGGTTCTTCCTGTACAAGCGACTCATCACGATAACAAAAAAAAAAAAAAAAAATCGATGTTTTTTTGTTTTTTTTTTCATCACGACAAATTGTGTCTATGGGAAAATTAGAAAATAACTGTTGCACCAAAACATCGGTCGTCCCAGTCAAGTCAAGAGTACCGGAAATGTTTACCCACCTCATTAGAAAGCAGGCGAGCTGCAATACATATGTGAGAGGGATAGATAACGCCTGGGACGATGATAGCGTGGCAATAGAAGATATACTACAATAGACAAGATAATTCATGGGAGGATAATATCAAAACTACAGAATCGTTATTTCGCTGCGTCATCAAAACAGGACGGAATTTAGGTATATCGTTTTGGTCCAGCGAAAGTCTGCAAGTCTTCGAGTCAAAAATTGGTGAAGCGAGTGCCTCTTATCCAAAATAATAAACGTGCGTTTTACTTTTTTTAGATAGACGATTATTTGTTTCATTAATGAATAGATTGATGGACGGCTTTGGCATGTCAACGATCGTACGTGTTTTCTTTTTGTGTGTCATGTGTGAACTAACTAACCCGATTAACTAATGTTACACAACTAGAACCCGTGATTGAAAGGAAAAGTTTTAGTGACACAAATAAAGTTCACAACTGACCTCAAATGGGCGTCTATTGAACTCCATAGCTTCCGATCTGAGATCATTTTTATCTCTTGGCTTACGGAACTTCAAACGAATGTCTAACCCGTTATCCTTAACGGATAAGAACGCACTGTGTAACTCGATCTAGCGAAACACTGTCCCTATCTCTTTCTTTGTCTCTTTTTTTTTTTTACAAGGTAGCCACCACGTATCAAGGCCCGGAAGCCACTCGGGGATAAAGGTTATTGCGTGTACAGTACGTTAGTGTTGAGATTTGATAAAGTGTCTTACTGAAGGGGGCGGTTCATCAGGAATTTGTTTACATTGGACTTGAAGACATCGAGGTTGTAGTCAGGTGGGAAACAGGCAAACGGAACAGAGTTCCACACACCTGCACTTCTAAGACAGAAGCTTTGTTCATGGAATCTACGTTTTGGTTTTGGCACAGATAAAGAGTGGGGAAAACTTTTGACAATGGTTGCAGTTAGACGGGTGTTTTTCTTGAAAGATTGGCGAGTGGGGACCAGGGATTGAAGCTCAGACGAGCACTTGCCATGGAAGTAACGATAAAACAAAGAAAGGCTCGCAACGTCTCTCCTGTGGGAGGGAGGTTGCAGGGAAGAGAAAAGGGCATCCATCACTATCCCATGATATATGTTTTTTTGTCTGTATGTATGATTTTATCGGTATAATCCCCCCAACTCTATCCCTTTCAAGCATACTGATATAATCAGTCCTCTGATATTTTCTTCTAGGAAGACCTCCAGAACAGGGTCAAAAATGGATGGTAACGTTCAAGGCTGCCAAGACTCAGCTCGCTTTTTTAAGAATTATAAGAAACTTTCTCAGCCACTAATAGCTCTGGCTAAAGATACATTACCTGAAAGTACTTCTTTAAAACTCCTCGGCTTAACGTTCACAGGGAACATGAATTGGAGCAGATACATCGAGGGCATTGCCAAGGCTGCTGCGAAGAAGGTGCTCTCTCTATCTCTCTCTTTCTCTTTCTCTCTCTTTCTCTCTCTCTCTCTCTCTCTACCGTGCAAGAAAGTTACTTTTTTTTTTCTTTTTTTTTTACACAGTGATCACCACCCACCAAGGCCCGGAAGCCACTCAGGGACAAGGGTTATTGCAAGTACATTACGTTAGTGTGGAGATTTGATGAAGTGTTTACTTAAGGGGGCGGTTCATTAGGAATTTGTTAATGTTGGACTTGAAGACATCCAAGTTGTAGTCAGGTGGGAAGCAGGCAGACGGAACAGAGTTCCACAGGCGTGCAGTTCTAAGAAAGAAGCTCTGTTCATGGAATCCGCGTTTTGATTTAGGCACAGATATAGAGTGGGGGAAATTTTTCACAGTGGATTCAGCTAGACGAATGTTTTTCGTGAAAGATTGGCGAGGGGGGACCAGAGATTGGGGTTCATGCGAGCACCTGCCATGGAAATAACGATAAAACAAGGATAGGCTCGCAACGTCTCTTCTGTGGGAGAGAGGTTGCAGGGTAGAGAAAAGGGCATCCCCCACTAAGCCACGAAGTCTAATTTGTACTCTGTCAAGGCAGGATAGGCTGTTTTTAGCAGCTCCTGCCCAGATATGGCAACAGTATTCCATCCTTGGCCGTACTTGGCTTTTATATAGATAGAGAATTGCATCAGTAGTGAGATATCTTCTGGAGCGGTAGAAGGATCCCACCATCTTTCCAGCGACCTTGGCAACAGACTTGATGTACGCCTGACAGTATCCAGTACATCTACAAGGTCACATTTCGCCCATGTATAGAGAGGAGTGTTGTCACATTTGGGCTAGTGCGTCTGCTGCTAGTCTCTGCCTCCTGGACAGGGTTCGAAAGAGAGTCGCCAACTTGATAGCTCCTGAACTGTCATCTACGTTTCAAAATCTGTCCCATCGACGAAATGTTGCATCCCTCTGCCTTTTTTTTTACAAGTATTTTAATGGTGGATGCTCCGACAAACTACAAGCCCTTGTACACCCCCTCGATAAACCTGACAAGCAGCAAAGTCCCACCCCTACACAGTAGATATCCCTAGATGTAGAACAGCCTTCTACTCCAATAGTTTATTCCCTAAAGCTGCTAAACTTTGGATTTCCTTCCTGAACTGTACTGACGTGCAGAAGTTCAAGTGTAATGTTAACAGACATCTTGCTGCTAAACATAGCATCCCCGCAGCTTATGTCCCTGATAGTAGCCCCTACATCAAAGTGGCGCTGTGCATTATTTGGAGTGAAAATGTAATAACAAAAAAAAAGAAAGAAGGTCTCTGCTACTTTATAATAAGCCAGTTTGCCAATAAATTATTTTTAACAGTATAGTTATTCGAATAAACTAATTACGCGCCTGACATCTTAATATCTAAGCCATGTGTACCCGAGAGCGTTTTGACAAAAAACTAGTGCAGTGCTATTTTTAATCATGGCATCTGGAGGGTTCTTCCTACACAAACGACTCATCACGATTACAACAACAACAAAAAAAATCGATGGATCACGACGAGAACAGTGTCTATGCAAAATAGAAAATAAATGTTACAATAAGGATCGTTGGTACCAGTTAGGCCAGGAATGTCGGAAATGTTTACCCCCTCAATAGAAACCGGGCTAGATGCAATACATGCGAGAAAAAGATAGATAACGCCTGGGAGAGGGATAGGGTGGCAATAGAACAGATACTAAAATGGACATGGTTAATCATGGGAGAATAGTATCAGGACGAGAGAATCGTTACTTCACTGCGTCAACAAAACAGGACGGAATGCTTGGAATGGCGACCTCATGATAGCGAAACAGAGATTAAACTACACCTCCACAAAATAAAAGAGGTAATGCCTGGGAAGAGGGCATAAAACAATATTTGCTACATAATCCACATACGAAATAAAACTGACATCACAGTAAAATCATTATCATAAAGCACGCATACGTGTGTATACGACGCACACACACACACACATGTATATATATATATATATATATATATATATATACTTGTTTATTGTTATATAAACATGGTCACATCCTGCTGCTACAAATAGCCACTTGTTTCAATCAAACAACAGATATCATCAGATTATTCATTGAACTTTTGAATAGTCAAGTCGCTGCCTGATGATATCTGTTGTTTGATTGAAACAAGTGGCTATTTGTAGCAGCAGGATGTGACCATGTTCATATAACAATAAACAAGTATTATCAGCTCTTTTTATTGAGCACTATCTAACAACCTCGTTGAATTCATTAGTCCATTACTTTTGAATAAAAAAAACCCGAGTATATATATGTATGTATATATATATATATATATATATATATATATATATATATATATATATATATTCAATTTTCACCTCAAACTAGGAACAGAACCACTTTGAAGTAGGAATGCTACTATCACCCTAAACATGCCCATATTAAGACTGGCTTTCAGAATAGACACCCCATTTTGGTTGTGGGTGTGGCTGTCAAAATATTTGCCACAAATGATAATGGATGCCAGGATTCCCATATGCAAGAGATGGCAGTGTCGGTCGGATGCAATTAGATTTGGTTTTTCGCTGCGCGTGCTAATCTCGAAATAAAATTTATATATAGACATAAAAAATCTTACCCCTTTTACCCCGATAAATACTTCAGACACCGCGGTAGAGAAAATATATAACTACTAGTATACCACCTTTATTTAAATAATATAAATACATCTGTTCAACTAACTGGTAATTGGACAAAATGGACATATATTATATGAATAAAAAAATAAATAAATACAGAATTTGAAAATAACAGATAAAAAACAAGGAATAGAATAAACAAGTTCGATAGCCATTAGTTGCGTGCTCTCGTGTAATGAATGAATGTGTGAATGTAGGATTGACATGAAATTCTTAAAGATAAACTAAAATGGCCGAAAAATCGGCGAGAATGACTTAAATAAATAAAAAAAAAATTCAAGAAAAACTAATGGACGGTTATCCGTCAATCATCCAGGCAGACGAACAGACGGATCAATAGAAAACATAGATCCCTCTCTGATAAATCGGGGGACAAAAATGTTACTCCATACCCCTTGCTTAAAAAAAAAAATAATAAAATGGAAAAGTGCTACAGACCGACCGATGGAGTAACTTGCATGCAACTAAAAATGCCTTAGCATGGAAGAGTTTCCCCTTCCATTGCCAAGAAAAAGTTACAAATGTAAGTGCAGCGTCAGTTAACATCTTATACTACACTTTGATCTTAGCCATGTGGCCAAGGAAAAGTTACAAATGTAAGTTAAGCATCTATTAAGAACAGATACTACACTTTGAGCCTAGCTAATTGGCCAAGGAAGGTTACAAACATAAGTATAGCATGTAGTAAGAACAGATACTACACTTTGATCTTGGCCAAAAGGCCAAGAAAAGGGTATTTATTTGCTCCCCCACCGAACAAATTAGGCACAGGGCCGATTTTTATGTGAGGAGTGAAGGGGAAATGGGGACCAACTCCCCGGGGAGTAGGGGAGCTGTATAGTGACAATTGGTATGTAGGATTGCTCCTACATTGACCAAGGTCTTATATGTGGGGTTGCTCCCACATATGGTCTTTGCTTGCAGTATCTGCCGGAAAAAGATACTACACTTTGATCTTGGCCAAAAGGCCAATTAAAGGGTATTTATTTGTTTCCCCACCGAGCAAATTAGGCGCAACGCCGATTTTTAATGTGAGGAGTGAAGGGGAAATGGGGACAAACTCCCCGGTGATAATGAAAATTGGTATGAAGGGTTGGTCCTACATTGACCAAGGTCTTATATGTGAGGCTGCCCCCACATATGGTATTTGCTTGTAGTATCTGCGGGAATAGATACTACACTTTGATCTTGTCCCGAAGGCCAAGAAAAGCAAAGAACAGCATCTATTAACAACGGACCTTTATCTCAACCAAAAAGGCCAAGCACAAAAATGTTACGGACAGACCGACCGACCGACCGACCGACCGACGAAGGGACTTATAGGGTCGCTGGCACGTGACTAAAAACAGTAAATAAATAAATAAATAATAAAATAAGTAAATAGATAAAACTTGGCAATAGGAAAATGGAGTCGCCACCAAAAGGAAAACCAACCATAAAAACCGCCAAGTTAAAAGATACCAACACCTCTCCACTATCTTACTTCTCCCTTCCTTCACCACATCTCCCTCCAAAAATCTCTAGAGCTCACATTCACAATGCTTACACCCCACTTTCTTCCAGAACGTAAACCACACCCGAATATCTTTTTTTTTTTACATGGTGGTCACCTCTTATCAAGGCCCAAAAGCCACTCGGGGATAAATGTTATTGCGTGTACAGTAATCAATGGGATAGTATCGTAGTAATCATTAGTATTGGAGATTTAATAAAGTGTCTTACTTAAGGGGGCGGTTTGTCAGGAATTTGTTTATGTTGGACAATAGTCACGAAGTTTATTTTGTACTCTGTCAAGGAAGGATAGGCTGTTTTTATCAGCTCCTTCCCAGATGTGCCACACAGTAGTCCATCCTTCTTCTGGAGCGGTAGAAGGATCCCACCATTTTCTCAGCGACCTTGACAACAGACTTGATGTACGTGTTCGATTTCAGATCAGGAGTAAAGGTCAAACCCAGAAGCTTGTCAAAACATGGAGCCTCCCCAAGACGAGAGCCATCCATTTCATCATCTTATAAAACTAATGTCATTTTGACACCCGTTTCAATATCGATTTTTTGTTGTTGTTGTTTTTTTTTAATATGATGAGGTGTTAACCTTGAATTGGGATTCAACTGAAACATGCATACACATGTGTAACAAATTATGTTTGTATAATAAACAGATTATATATATATATATATACATGTACTTCTGCTAGTATATATATATATATATATATATATATATATATAGATAGATATATATATATATATATATATAGATTCAGCTGTGTTAAAAAAGTCAAAACTAATGAAGACAACGAGGTTGTTAAATAGTGCTCAATAAAAAGAGCGGAATATTTCTTTTATTAGGGGTAAACAGTTACATATGGTCGCTACAAATAGCCATCTGTTTCAGTCAAAGAGACTTCATCAGGCGACCTGGAACCTCACGACGCAAAAACAAAAAACTTTCTTTTGCGTCGTGAGGTTCCAGGTCGCCTGATGAAGTCTCTTTGACTGAAACAGATGGCTATTTGTAGCGACCATATGTGACTGTTTACCCCCAATAAAAGAAATATATATGTGTGTGTGTGTGTGTGTGTGCGCGCGCGCGTGTGTGTGTGTGTGTGTGTGTGTGTGTGTGTGTGTGTGTGTGTTTGTAAACAGATAGATAAAAAATATTTCTGTGTGCTAGAATGTTTTCATCTTAGATTCTACGCAATTATTCAGAATGTAAAAACTATACAAAACTGGAATTCTGTGAAAGAAAAGAAATCAAGAAGTTCGCTTTAATAATTTAAAATAGAAATTGCCTTCTCTCTTGACAAAATGCTGGTTGATTGCCAATTTCCTAAGGGGCTCTTACCAATGTGTGTCGACGGGCTGCCCAGACAGTTTTGGTAGATCAGAATGTCTCTCTTAGGAGGCGATATCTTCTCAATACCACTTTCCGAAGTGGTGTCTAAGTTCTTGCAGTGGGAGATAACCAAACAACAATTTTAAAATATGAAAGGTAGGTTTTTAATATCAATGTCAAAGTGACCGTCAGTTCTAGAAGTCGTCCGTTCTAGAAGCCATCAGTTCTAGAGACCGTAAGTAATAGAGGCCGTCAGTTCTAGAAATCGTCAATTCTAGAAATCGTCAATTCAAGAAGCTGTCAGTTTTAGAGGCCGTCAGTTCTAGGAAAGACATTTTGTTCATGGAAGCTGCGTTTAGTTTTAGGCATATATAAAAAGTATTGTAGCTAAAAGAGTGTTTAAAGGTGATGGATTGAAGCTCAGTCGAGCATATGCTATAAAAATGAATCGTACCGATTTAAACCTTTACCGCCATATTGTAATTTTTAATTAAAAAAAAACACGTATATAGGAACTATTTCTTACTCTTATGGCTAGTCAGCCTATTTCGTCTTCAAAGTACAAGTCTATGCAGGGTGACGACATTTGCGTAAAAAGTTTATATATATATATATATATATATATCCTATTATAAATTTCTGTATTGTCTGTCTGTGGGTCGTGTTGTGTGACGCGGTTTAAGTCAGCCTACAGGGCAACCCACCCAGGCAATTTAGGTACCAACATGAAGCTTATGACCCAGCGAGTGTTTTAGTGGTATTTATATCCATGTTTGGTGCATGGAAATGCAAAATAAATGCTAAGAAATGCAAAGTAGTAGTGGTGATAGGAGTTAAATCGGTGGGAGGAGCAGCAAAGACAAAACTAGTAGTGATGATAAGAGTTAAATTGGTGGGAGTAGCATCAGCAGCTGTTAGGCAAAGTGGTGGTGAAAGGCATTAAATCGGTGGGAGTAGCAGTAGCAGTCAGCGATTAATATTGGTTCAGAAATACAAGATTTTGTTTGTTTACTTTTTAAAAGAATTACTTCCATTTTCTCCGTCTGACTAAAAAAAAAAAAAGAAAAAAAAAGGGACTTTCTCTGATTTGACCAGGGTGGTCAGTTTAGACCACCGGTCATTAAATTAAATTATACTTTTACCCATTTATCTCAGATTTTCTTTTCGTTATTATTGGTTGCAAAAAATACAAGAATTTTTTTTTTACCTTTTAAAACTAATTACTTCCATTTTCTCCGTCTGATTACAAAAAAAAAAAAAATCGACTTTCTCTTATTCGACCAGGATGGTCAGTTTAGACGACCGGTCATTAATAATATTTTTACCCATGCATCTCATTTTTTTTTTTTCGTTAATATTGGTTGAAAATACGATTTTTTTTTTTTGTTTGTTAAAGTAGTTCAAGGAGACATCTCCTACAGGAGTACCGACGAAAAAATAAGTAATTGCTAACTTTAGTTTCGTAAATATTGGTTGTGTAAATACATTGTGCTTACTCGCTTTTCTTTCACAATATGCAGCAATCTGACTGCAACGGGGCTACTTGTTTATATATATATATATATATATATATATATATAGAGAGAGAGAGAGAGAGAGATCGTAAAGAATGAGAGTTGAATAGAAACGTTGTTTTAATTTGAATAAAATAAAATTCGCATCAAGTGCGCTTGAAACCAAATCAATGAATGCTGCAGTCCACAGAGTCTAAACTCCTCTGGATGTTTCTGTCAGGGTTTCCTCACTCTTAACCTTTGATTCAAATACCTTATCCAACAAGGCAGAGGGGGTCCAATTATCTGGCGCTGAATACTCGAGATGGGAGAACTCAATATGACGACAATCACCTGGAAAGACGCAGCCATCATATATATATATATATATATATATATATATATATATATATATAGAGAGAGAGAGAGAGAGAGAGAGAGAGAGAGAGAGAGATAGATCGTAAAGAATGAGAGTTCAATAGAAACGTTGTTTTAATTTGAATAAAATAAAATTCACATCAAGTGCGCTTGAAACCAAATCACAACGACATATTAGGAAAAGAAACAAATATTTTTTACAGGTATTTTCATATATATATATATATATATATATATATATATATATATATATATTTGTTTTAAAAAATGCCTACCAAAAATGGTGCAAAAACGTGAAAAAAAAATGAAATTTACAAAGTGAAGGTCGAATGACAGCATTACGAATATGCATTCGAACCTAATAGATATTTGTTCACGTTTTGATCGTTGGAGAAAAAGTGTCTTCATCGCTCAGGCATTAACGTCAAAGCAAAAAGTAAATGTTAAGCTAAACGTTTTGGTTTCGATTCTCGGTATAACTTTTTAAATCACTACTATTTATTGGGCCCAATATAATTTAATAATAAATACGAAATCTGCATGTCCAATTAAAAAATGGGCGACTTTCTAAAAAAAAAACACCGGATCTCAGAGTCGGAGATGTTAACCTTAATATCGTTTAAAAAAATCAACAACAAAAAGTACGTGAACAGATAAACGATAAAAACTAAACAGTAAATTGTCTATGGGTTAGGGTGCTGGACTGAATTACATAAGGTTCGGTGTTCGAATCCTTACAACAGTCAAGCTACACCGACAAGAAGTAGGACTCCGAAACATGCGTGTCCGTAGATTACTGTTTTTAAAAATAATAAATATATGTATGTGTGAGTGTGTATATATCTATGTGAGTCTCTGTGTGTGTATATATATGTGTGTGTATATATGTGAGTGTCTATATATATATATATATATATATATATATATTACATGATAAGGGCTGTCCCCTTTTCATGTAAGTATAAAAATGGAGAATTTAGTTTAAAATGAAATAGCAATAGACAAATTCGAACCTCGTAATTTAGTTTAGAAATAGATTACGTGTGAGAATTTAAAAATGTAAAACAAACACTTGTTTAGAATATAGATAAATATTTCAAGGAAAGAATGTGAACTCTCAAGTTTGTTATGAAATTTTAAATTGAAAGAATGAAGCTTATAAGATATGTTTTTAACATATTGGAAAATAGGTTAACATTCCTTTTGTAGAAATAGGAAAAGTTTTGGACACGTATGTCCAGAGCACGTGAAAGAAGGCACATGTTTTAACATGTGTATGACGTCACGGAAAATAGAAAGCTCTAGGAATAGAGAAAAAACTTTAGAGTTAGTCAGCCAGTGAAGAAACTCGGAAAGAGATAGTCAGGCGTCTAGGAAGCGAGACGTCACTTCAAGGAAAAATGTGAGACTTTGAATTCTTGGTGATGGAAACGGCCGGTCGTGACGAAATAAACCATTATGTGTTTTGTAAAGCTCGTCTTGTGTTTATGATTCTTCCAAAAAGGTAAATTTAAATTGTATTATATATGTGTGTTATAAAATGTCGTTTCATACACATCCCGACTTCTCATATTACAATGTGAATCTACATCATGTATACACAATGTCCGAACTGTCTAAACACTATCCCTTCACTCCAAGAGCTTCTTCTCTTTCTTCTTCAACACAATTAAGGAATTAACATTTTCATATATAAGAATCACCCCTTACAACTTCTCTCTCTCTCTCTCTCTCTGAGTTTTACAACAAAAATCTCTCTCCCTGAGTACATCAACATCCCTCTTAATAAATCTCCCTCTCTAAGATACAACAAGCCATGTAATAAGACTCTTTCTAAACATCTCTCTCTAAGACTCTCTCTTTTATATAAACCCCTATATAACATATATATATATATATATATATATATATATATATATATATAATATAACCCCCTATATAACATATATATATATATATATATATATATATATATACTAGTTTACGTCCAAATATGTGGGGTGATTATTCTGATCTAATAAAGTACATTTCCCCAACTCGCAAGGGGAGATAAATCATAACGAATTTAATTTTTTTAAAAAAGAAGAAAATCCACATAGCATGGGAGCTCTGATAGAGTCGTTCAAGAAAGCGTTAAAATTTAGAAATGTTTAAAATTTCGCCTGGTCAGCTACATTAATGCGAGAGTATAAAAGAAGCGAATATTTTGTTGAAGAATAACATCCGCCCTCGCTTTTTTACTTCTGTTGTGTGTGCGTGTGTCCGGCTTCATAAAATTGAGAATCTTCCTATGTAAATTATATATATATATATATATATATATATATATATATATATATATATATATATATATATATACATAGGCATCACCACTTATAAAGGCCTTGAGGATAAGGGTTAATCAGCTGGAAAGCAGGAAAATGGAAGACAGTTCCACAGGCGTGCACTTCTAAGAAACAAAAAGCTTTGTTCATGGAATCTATGTTTAGATATAGGCACAGATAGAGAGTGGGGGTAATTATTGATAGTGTTTACAGCTAGACGAGTGTTTCTTGTGAAAGTTTAGTGAGGGGGGAGACCATAGATTGAAGCTCAGCCGAGCACTTGCCATGAAAATAACGATAAAGCAGAGACAAACTCGCAACATCTCTTCTGTGAGATAGAAGCTGCAAGGAAGAAAAAAGACATCTCTAGGAGTAATTTCTTTAAAGATTAATTTTCCCACTCACTGTGAAATTTCTTTTTGCAAGTATATATATATATATATATATATATATATATATATATATATATATATATATATGTGTGTGTGTGTGTGTGTGTGTGTGTGTGTGTGTGTGTGTGTGTGTGTAGTGTTGGAACGATTAAACGTAGTCAGAATCGGGAATCGAAAAAATCAGTAATTTTAGGGATATTGGAATCGGTATCGGAATCAGTATCAGAATCGTAAAAATTTGTGCCCATTTTCCAATGCCAAAAACGATTCTTTTAAGTGCCTTTTTTTTTGATTTTGTTTAATATAAAGGCTTTCACTTTTTGCACTTATGATAAAAATATGTACTGATTTTAAACTAGCAATAAAACTTTATCTACGTATCCTCCCCAACAATTGTATTTTAATGTTTTAGAAAAGATCTACATATTTAACATGTATTTTGCTTACAGTAATCAGGAGAACATAACAAATTTATAGTTAAACATTTTAATAATCGGAATCGGTAATTGTATCTGAATCGTGAAAAATAATGAAATCGTCCTATCACCAAAAGCATTACGATGTGCTTGAATTATTACGAATTGTTTCGATCGACAGGGCGATAATATTATCCCGCCCATCTATTTTGATAATTCAACTAATTTTCAATTAATTTTTGACTTGAATTATCTGAAGAGTTCGGCAGGATAATATCAGTGTCCTCTCGATAGAAACAACGTGTAAGGATTTCAGCAAAAAAAAAAAAATATATATATATATATATATATACGCGAGGCGTAAATAATAAACACATATTCAGCTCTACTAAAGTATTGAGCACTTTTCCCTGTTTTTACCACCTAATATCTCCTAATATATATATATATATATATATATATATATATATATATATATCGCGAATAATTTACCGCTGTCCCGATCTGTCGCTAAGAATTCACCGCTCTCTCGATCTGTCGCTAATAATTCACCGCTGTCCCGATCTGTCGCTAATAATTCACCGCTGTCCCGATCTGTCGCGCAGCTATATTGTCGCTAATAATTCACAGATTACAGAGAGAGGAAATTTTATTTCAAAGCAAAGTCTTGCAAAAATCGTGGAATACAATAGAAAAAATGCGAGCATGAAAAGTAATAGGGTTAAGCTTAAACATGGAAAAGTAAAGGATTAGTTGTTAAAACTGGAAAAGAAAACGACAAGATACTCTACCAAAAAACATAATAAATTTATAACTTAAAATATTGCAGTGTTTATATGGAATGGATTATAAAATGTTAAATTGTATATTTAAAAGAATTCTTAATACTGCAATATTTTAAGTTATAATTTCTTTTATATTTCCTAATAAAATATTTTGTCTTTTTTCCAATTTAAACAACTAGTCATTTTAAATTCCATGTTTAAATCTTAACCATATTACTTTTCATGCTCGCATTTTTCAATGTAATATATATATATATATATATATATATATATATATATATATATATATATATATATATATATATATATATATATATATACGTTTGAAGCCAAAACAACGCAGTGTTACAAAATAGACATTTATTTTGCTTGAAATTTATGTTAACGTTCATAAATATATTTCGAAGGAAACCTTCAGTATGTCAATGCGTTGTTTTAGCTTCAAACGTATATAATACGCACCTTATTTAATTCAAATTCAACCAGCGCTTCTAAGGAACAAAATCTTAACGTGAGTCTCGCGTGACCAAACTCACCGCTCCGAGACTTAAAAAAAAAACTACTGTAGAAACACCAACGGATTTATATTTGCTAATTTTCTGCTCCAACAATAACATGGCAAAAAAAAAAACAGGACATAGTTAAGATGAAGGTTTCCTTCGAAATATATTTATGAACTTTAAAATAAATTTCAAATAAAATAAATATCTGTTTATTTTGTAACAATGCGTTGTTTTGGCTTCAAACGTATTTAATACGTATTTTATTTAATGCAAATGAAACCAGCGCTTCTAAGGAACAAAATCTTAACATATATATATATATATATATATATATATATATATATATATATATATATATATATATATATATATGTACAGGGTGGGCCAAAATAAGGGTCCTATCTTTAAATTTGAATAACTTCCACAAAATAAAAGTTAAACTCACCAAACTTTATGTGTGTGTAGACTGACCCTTCCGAGATTTTTTTGAAATAAACAAAACAAATTTTGTCCGAAAAAACACTTCTTAAAACTTACATGAATTTATGAATTTTTAAAAATAGGACCCTTATTTTGGCCCACCCTGTATATATATATATATATATATATATATATATATATATATATATATATATATATATATATATATGTACAGGGTGGGCCAAAATAAGGGTCCTATCTTTAAATTTGAATAATTTCCACAAAATAAAAGTTAAACTCACCAAACTTTATGTGTGTGTAGACTGACCCTTCCGAGATTTTTTTGAAATAAACAAAACGAATTTTGTCTGAAAAAACACTTCTTAAAACTTACATGAATTTATGAATTTTTAAAAATAGGACCCTTATTTTGGCCCACCCTGTATATATATATATATATATATATATATATATATATATATATATATATATATATATACTTCATTTAATCACATGCATGAAGAAAGAAAGGGCGATTAATAAAGGACTTCATGTCGCGTAATATATATATATCACTTCAGCAAATCTCCACACTAACGTAATGCACTTGCAATAACCCTTATCCCTGAGTGGCTTGCGGGCCTTGATAAGTGGTGATCACTGTGTAAAAAACAAAACAAAAAAACAATCAGTGAATCTATTTTGCCCTTAACTCATCAGAATATGGCGTAACGGAAAAATAAAAAGGTATTTGCAGTCTCTCTTCCCATTTTCAGATTTTAATCATGTCAAATCACACTTCAATTCCTTTTGACGGATTGATTGTTGCTATTTCTCCTTAACTTTTTGTCATTTATTCGCTATATTGCTCTGTAATTACATTGAGCTTCTTAAATAAGGATTGATATATATTATAAGAGTATATATATATATATATATATATATCAATATATATATATATATATATATATATGTATGCATGAAGAAAGAAAGGGCGATTAATAAAGGACTTCATGTCGCGTAATATACACGTCAATATAAATACGGCTGATCAATAGATCGATAAATCCGCATAGAAAGACAGAAAAAAAGAATTCCCTATTTACTGCGCTTCTTTTGTCTTCGGTTTTAGGATTTTCTTTCTTTCATATTTTCCCCCCTGGAAACCCGCCAACTTTTATTTGTTCGTCAGTTTCGAATTTACCAAATAGATGTCAACAATTACTAAATCGTAGAAGCGATATAGCCATTAATGGTAGACATGGAATACACATTATTTTGGGGTAAATAATGAACAGACTATTATTGTGAAGTGCATTCAATAAGTTTCCAGACGTCTCTTCTGGTACACGCATTTAAAACTGTCGTAGGCTCTTGAAAATTCAGTGCGTTATTGCCATATATCTAAAGAGATTGCAAGTATAAATGAACAGCTACAGCAGGAATTGGAATACATCCTACTAAAGCCTGATTGTCACAGCTGGTGAATTTCAAAAATGAAATATGGACGTAAGGACACTTTAGAAGGACGATATGCAATAACATTTTGCTTTAAACTTGGAAAAAATGTCACAGCAAGTTATTAAAAAAAAAATGAAAAAAATATTTTGTTTAAAAAAAACGGTTTTACATTTATTGCACGTCAAACTGGACAATGTATTTTGCGATATCTATCTGATGCCTCCGTTCAGTCTCGAAAGACAAAGGATAATCCCTGTAGGTCACACTGCGCATCTGATTATGAGGCAAGGGTTGCGCATTAACTAACCACACCTCTCCTGAATCGGCACCGTTTGAGTCCAGTGGCAAGGAGAAGTCCAGAACAACTGAAAACAATGCTTTATATTTATTCCCTCGCACCTATTGTCTTACTACTGGTTTTGAACCATCTTGCATGAATCTGGAATCAGTTTTTGAGTGGCATAAGAGATTCAAAGAAGGCAGGGAATTTGTGAGGGATAATGTGAGGTGTGGGAGGAGTAAGGAAGCCAGAACACCAGAGTTGATTGGCCAAATAAAGAATTTCATGGATAAGGGCTGTCGTGTGTGTATAGAGACAATAAGTACGAGGAACTAAAGACGAAGAAGATTAAACTAAGAAATATGCAACAGAAAGATATGGAATGCTTCAGACCGCTTTTGGACCATCTTACAATAATCGAACATCAGTTTTTAAGTGGCATAAAAAAATTCAAAGATGGTAAGGTTGGTTGGTTTTGTTTTACGGCATATCAACCCTTTTCATGTCATTTAATGCCAAATCCAGTGATTTTGAAGAAAATATATATTTAATAGAATATATTTGTTTTTGTTTTTTTTTCAAGTCGGTTTCTGTTTAACCCATAGCTGGAACCCTTACAGTTACTACCACTCCGGGTCAGAGTGGACCTGTGAGCAATGGCAATTAAAGGGTGGTTTCACACTCCCCAAAGCCCGCAAGCTGGGGCCTCACCATCGGATATAGTTTAAGGTCATATCCAGGACCCAAGGCAGGTAAGGAGTTTGTTAAGTATGATGAGAGGTGTGGGAGGAGTAAGAAAGCCAGAACACCAAGGTTGATTGGTCAAATAAAGAAGGACTGTGGTGTGTCTATAGAGAAAATAAGTGCGCAGTTTGATGTTAGTGAGGGAACTGTACACACCATTATTTGCGAAGAACTGATGTCGAATATTTGCGCGAAATTTGTCTCTAAGGCGCTCAGAGAAGATCAGAAGGAAAGGTGTTTTCATAGGCATAAAGACAGTTTCCTCCTCATTCCTATAGTCCAGACCTTGCCTGACTGTGACTTTTTGTTCATTCCCTAAGACCAAGGAAAACCTTAGAGCCTGTCGTTATGAGACAATTGAGGAGTTGAAATAAGCTTTGACGAGGGTCAATGACACGCCAAAACAAGAGGATACCCATGGGACCTTCCAGTTTTTAGAACAGTACAGCAAGTGCAGATTATTTCGAAAGAGGACTAGAGTTTCATGTGTGTACCATCAATTAAATTCCCTATCCTAAAAATGTCTGGAAACTTATTCAAGATACTTTGTACAACATCCGAGTGGATTCATCCAGCTACAATCTCTAACAGTGGCTACAAAACTTATGACCATTTTGCGACGTTGAATTATCATTATTGTTTTTAATATTTAATATTGAAGACTCGTACTTTTTTTTTTAACTCAAAACGTTGAAGAGATACGAAGGCGGCGGTGATACCATTAAAACGAGCGACCTTTCATGCTCTAGAATTGATTTTTCTACGTAGTCACCATGATTCTCAATGCACTTTTTCTAGCGATGAACGACGCTAGTGCAGCAGAAGAAGAATTCATCGACTTGAAAAATACAATTTTGAAGCTAGATCATAGATTTGGTAAACTGCGACTATAAAAATGTGGGGCAAAATGTTTCCAAAAATTTTCCAGAAATATCAGAAATTTACTGCCGTTTCCAACAACGTATGTAACGCATCATCCATCCTCCCAATTTCTTATCTTTTAAAAAAAAAGTTTCGAAATCAATTAAATGTGGAAGACAATTAAATGTGCCAGATCGACAACGAAGCCCAGGATAGAATCGCTTGCTAAAAACAAAAATTCCAATACCAGTCGTCTGATTTTCAACTCATAAACCTACGTTACATAACGGTAAAAAAATGTGTGCGTTCGATTAATTTTGAACTGATTTGCAATCAATCTGTAGGGACACGTGTGACTTACCTAACTAGCACGTGTGCATGATTCAACGGGTCGGTCGTGGAATGAAATGAATGAAGAAGAAAGAAACAAAACCGGCTGCCTTATCTCTTTATATGCCTGCAATGTGACCACCCGATATGCAAATGAGATGCTCCTGGTTGGAGATAAAAGAGGGTTGATTTTTTAGAGGGACGTTCATTTTGAAGTTGGATTTCGAAGAAATAAGTTGAATTAGCAGAAGTTCGTTTGGAGTTGAGAGAAGGTGCGTTACGTATACAGAAGTTTGGAAGTTGGAAGTTTGGACAACAGTGTCAACCTTACCCAGAAAATTATTGGTGTGACGGGCGGAAGAAATAACACTCAAGTTATTGAATTATACAATCAATAAGTGTTTTATCACTCAATAATGAACCCCTCCCTGGACTTTAGCCATCTAACTCTGTCCCAAGCTATCCTCAGCCATGTGGGACCTATGAGTTGTATCAGGTCGTCCCTCCATCTCATTCTTAGTCTTCCCTTTGGCCTCTTATTTTCACGAGGTGACCGTTTTGTTGTCCAGATGGACTATCTGATATCATGTTGTCTGGCTACGTGCCCTGCCCATCTGTGTTTGGATGTTTTGATGACAGTATTGATGGCAATAACTCTTGTTTGTTGGCGGATCCAGATGTTTGTCTTTCTGTCTTGTAGAGTGATCCTTAACATTATCCTTTCCATCTTTCATTGTGCTACTGCCAAGATTTCACTTTGTTTCGGTTTGTTTTTGATCTTCTTCATTTCAATATTGGAGTCTTAAACTATTTTAATATCAGCTTTTAATGAATAAATTTAAAATTAATCGGGAATTTACTCCACGAATCTATAATTCAAAATTATTGTCAAAAAAAAAAAAAAGAATGAAAATCTACATGCCCTGCCCATCTGTGTTTGGATGTTTTGATGGCAGTATTAATGCCAATAACTCTTGTTTGTTGGCAGATCCAGATGTTTATCTTTCTATCTTGAACCAAATGTTGAATTTATGAAATCATTTTTACATAATGATTTGAATATTAGTTAAACATTCAAAAGTCAAGTATCGTGGTTAAATTGTGCACGAATCTATAATTCAAAATTATTGTAAAAAAAAATGAATGAAAATCTAAAATGTTTTAAGGATTGCAGTCGTTTGTTTGTTTGTTGTTTTTTGTTGTTTTTTTTTTGTTTGTTTGTTTTTTTGCATAAAACTATATAAAAAAAAAAACATTACTTCCCAGTCAGCCTTTTTGTAATACCTCGTTGTTTTGAGCAGTGGGTTTTCAGTTTGGAGTCGAGAATTAAGGGCGATTTCTACCATTATCACAGCGTGCTCAGCATTCCCGAGTGGGCTAGGGGCATTCATTACACAATCATCGGGAACTGTGGTCAGAAATAGATCTAGAAGTACGGCATGTTGATCTTGCTGGTCTGGGAAACGTGTCAAAAATGTAACCGTCTGTGATAGGGACAGATATATAGAGAGGCTATGTGTTGTGCTACTAGCTGCGTCTGTGTAAGTAGAGAATCCCAGCCAATTTTTGTGGTGGACATTGAAGCCACCGAATTCATGTACTTGTACGCTAGTAACGAGGAGAGTGCTATATCAATGCTGTCGGAGACTTTGTTTATTAGAGTACAGTCCTGGGTTAAGAGGGAGTGGCAGAGAAAATATATATATAGAGAGAGTAATGGAAATAGTATTCCGACGAGATAGATAAATAAAGAAGGAACTTAGTTATATGCCCATGAACGTTTTTAATTTTTAATCAGTTCACACGCATGTCACGTTGGTACAGTGGTAACGTCACCAGCTTTGAATGCTACAGTTTCGACTTCAATTCTAGCTGATGGCACCTCAATGCATTATTTTTTTTACTTTTAAAATCAGGACCCTATAATAATATATTCGAAATCTGGACAAATTAGAATATCATATTTAAGAGTATTTTACGCCCGACATTTCGAAGCTAAATGCTTCTGATTAGAAGAGAAGAAAAAGCCGGCATAATACAAAAAGGTAAAATGATACTTTCCTATTTATATACTAGCAGGGTGACTCGACGTTGCCCGCGATTAAATAATAACGAATGTTTCACACTTCCATATTTTTATTGTCATCTAATCTGTGTAACCGTCTGTTTTTTAACCAAATCGATTGATTGCCTGCTCTAGTTGGGGATCCACCGCGGTGCACCGAGAGAGACCTGCACATGCCTCCACACAGAAACTTAGTTCAAAATACACTGTAGTCTACATTGCACTGTAGAGAAACTACTGTTGATTTCATGAAATTATTTTTATATATACTAGTTTCAATTGAAGTTAAGTATCAGGTTTCAGTTGTTTTCTAAACAGAAACATCCATTTCGAACGCGCCCCTGTCAGATCAAAGAACCTACTATTGATGTTATATGCATGGATTACTGCTTATTTTATTTTACAAGGAAGTCACCACTTATCAAGGCCCGGAGGCCACTCGGGGATAAGGGTTATTGCACGTACAGTAATCAATGGGACAGTATCGTAGTAATCGTTAGTAATGGAGATCTGATAAAGTGTCTTACTTAAGGGGGCGGTTTATCAGGAATTTGTTTATGTTGGACTTGAAGACGTCCAAGTTGTAGTCAGGTGGGAAACAGGCAAACGAAACAGAGTTCCACGGGCGTGAACTTCAAGGAAAGAAGCTTAGTTCATGGAATCTACGTTTTGATTTAGGCACAGATAAAGATTGGGGAAAATTACTGACAGTGGATTCAGCTAGACGGGTGTTTCTCGCGAAAGATTGGCGAGGGGAGACAATAGATTGGAGCTTAGACGAGCACTTGCCATGGAAATAACGATAAAGCAACGACAGGCTCGCAACACCCCTTCTGTGTGAGAGAGGTTGCAGGGAAGAGAAAAGGGAATCTCCCACTAGATTACGAAGTCTATTTTGTACTCTGTCAAGGAAGGATAGGCTGGTTTTAGCAGCTCTTGTCCAGATTTGGCAACAGTACTCTATCCTTGAACGTACTTGGCTTTTATATAGATAGAGAATTGCATCAGCAGTGAGTTATCTTCTGGGGCGGTAGAAGGATCCCACCATTTTTCCAGCGACCTTGGCAACAGATTTGATGTGCGTGTTCCATTTCAGATCAGGAGTAACGGTCAATCTCAGAAGCTTGTCAAAACATGGAGCCTCCCCAAGACGAGAGCCATCCATTTCAATTGATGCGAGATGAGGATCAGAACATTGAGGATGTGAAGATAAATTATGTGGCGGTAAATGCTTGATTTTCAGTTTTAAATGAAAAGTCAAATATCATTGCGAAATTGTGAGTGAAACAGAAACATTCATTTTGAACGCGCCCCTGTCATATCAAAGAACTCAATGTTGATTTTACATGTTCAGCCTCTCGATTCGTGTGATAATAGAATTTCTCAACTGCTGTGATGTTACGCTGTGTAAGGTGTTAACTTTGGTCAAAATCGCCTGTTTCTTTTCTTTGATCGGATTATTTCGATTATCGATTATCGATACTTATCGGAGACATTCCGATACAAAACCTATCTACGAACACTGCTAGGCAGATAAAGTACCTTCGTGTGAAAATTTATAAAAATCGGCCCAGCCGTTTCCCAGTCCATATGGAATGAACTCACAGGGACGCGCACACACACACACATACACACATATACACACTTACAGACAATCTTGCTTTTATACAATGATATAATGATATAGACAGAGATATGTAACCGTATGTCTATAGAAAGAGAGAGAAAGACATTTTTATGTCGACTAATGTTCAAACCAATATCAATAAGGTTGATCAATAGATCAATAAACATGCATAGAAAGGCAGAATAATAATAAAAAAAAAAAGAATTCCCTATTTACTGCGGTTCTTTTTGTCTTCAATTTTCGGATTTTTTTTCTTTCTCTTTTTCGTATTCTTTTGTTTTTGTTTTTTTTTTTTTTCTTGGAAATCGGCCAACTTTTATTTGATCATCAGTTTCGGATTTACCAAATAATTTCCAAACAGGTTCTCGTTTTTTTTTTTTTTTTGTCTTTTGTTTTCTTTTTTTTCTAATTTCTTTTATTCCATATTGTGCCCTCTTCTTTCAGCTACCCTCATCCCTTGCTATAATAAGTGGGCCCGTCTATAGATCCGCATCTAGACGAATTTATGTTTTTTTAGAAAGCTTTCAATCGGCGCACATTTAGGCTTTCAGAAACAATATGCCAACTGCAGATAGACATGTTATCACTGAAACACTACAGTGTTTGAATATATGGTTAAGTGGCAGTTTTAGTCATTTAGAACTGCTTTAAAGCTTCACCGCTCACTCATTTTTCGACCGAATTTCAAACAATTACTACAATTTATAGATCACCTTCTCAGCTATATTGTGAAAACATTTTTTTAATTTTCGTCCAGTAAAACAAAAGTTACGATAAATTTTCTTGTGTTCAAAATCGTAAAAATATGTAAAGAGGTGGGCGGCGCTTATTATGACTGGCTTCCATAGTAACCACGTCTTTTGAGCGACTACTGTTGCTACTAATTCGAAAAGAGTAATAATAAGTGAAACAGAGAGAATGAAAGCATGAAAGGGAGATGATTGGAGGGATTTTATTGAAAGCAGACGAGTGCCGTACATTGTTATTACATATGTGTTATGGTGGCAAAAAATAAGACTGAAATTAAACAAAGAACAAGTAAATTTATTGGAAGCCTGGAAAAATCATGGATTACAATAGAAAAATGCGAGCACGAAAAGCAATATGGTTTAGCTTAAACATGGAAAAAGTAAAAGGACTAGCTGTTAAAACTGGAAAAGAAAAGAACAATATATTCTAGTAAAAAATATAATAAATTTATAACTTAAAATATTGCAGCATTAAGATTTTTTTAATTCAATTTATAACGTTATATAATCAATTCTTAATGCTTCAATATTTTAAGTTATAAATGTATTATATTTTTTTACTAGAATATTCTTTTCTTTTTCAGTTTTAACAACTAGTCCTTTACTTTTCCACGTCTAAGCTTAACCATATTACTTTTCATGCTCTCATTTTTTATTGTAATATATATATATATATACATATATATACACACATATATATATATATATATATATGTATATATATATATATATATGTATGTATATATATGATGATTGCTGCATCTTTCCAGGCGATTGTCGTCATATTGAGTTCTCCCCATCTCGAGTGTTCAGCGCTAGAAAATTGGACCCCCACTGCCTTGTTGGATAAGGTATTTGAATCAAAGTTTAAGAGTGAGGTAACCCTGACAGAAACATCCAGAGGAGTTTAGACTCTGTGGACTGCAGCAATCATAACTCTCCGGGGTGTGGACTATGCTCTTATGGTCGGTTACTTAAGTCCCAGTCATGGCTAAATGACATTAGCGGAGTAGAAGGAGCTCCTCCAAGCCGTAAAAACCTGCGACCAAAGCAATCGTTCGTAACTGGGTTATTGTTGCGGAGGCTCAGAGGGTGGCACTCGTGTCGTACAGGCGTTTGTCACTTTAATACAATGATGTATAGATGTCACTTGGGACTTCATTTCTTTATTTTATCTAAAATGTTTTAAAGACTTTAATTTTCTGTTTATTGCTTTTAGCAAATCAATAAAAACATTTGCTAATATTTTTCCTCTGAGGAGAAGAATAAGCATCGAAAGCTCATGGGTTAAGGAAATTGATTTATTCAATTGTGTTCTTTGTTTTCAAACAATAAAAACGTCTATATTTGAAGATTAACTTTTTCAAATCATAAAATTTAAATACATAAATTTTCATATATATAATGACCGCCAATCGATCGAAAATTGTTTTTTCTAAAGTTTATTAAAATATATGAAACTCCTTATCTCTGAATAACTTTTGATTTCACCAGAAAGATAAAATCTTGAAGTTTATTTTGTTAAAAGCAGAATAATATAATACTTTTCTATAATTTTTAATAGAATTTTAAGTTTTTAAATCTCCCCCACCCAAAAAAAAACACGCGTTTAACCCAGTTTTCAAGAATGTAAATAAGACATAAATATTTTTCAAAGGTTTTCGAATCAATTAAACTAACCTTTTACTATGATTGGCTATGAGAATATGCAAAAGTATTTAAATATAATTACCTTATGTTTTAATAAATTCAAATAATTTCATTTTTTATCAAGAACTAATACGGTTTACCTACCGTCGCCATCTTGAATTTTTGTTATAGGAAGCTAGTCGCATCTAAATCTATATAATTATAAACCCAAATGATCTTGTAACGATGTATGTAACCCACTTTCCGGTTTACGACATCCGGTTCCGCATGCGCGCATGACCTGCGCACTGAAATATTAACGTTATTATTTCGAAATTATTATTTAACATGGGAAGAGTGGGGTTTAAAATAACTTAAACGTAATACAGAAATGAGCGATGTAAAAAAAAAGCAGACAATATTAACAATTGTTTATTTGGATAATTTAAAGAAAAAACAAAAGAACAATTGGGACGCTGAAATATTAACGTTATTATTAACGTGGGAAGAGTGGGGGTTAAAATAACTTAAACGTAATACAGAAACTAAAGATGTAAAAAAAAGCAGATATATCAAATTTGAATTTAACTATAATAAGTATTATGGTATCTGTTCAGTGCACATTTACCTATAAGTATATCCAACCACTTATAATTCAGTAACTGTAATTTTTTTTTCAAAAATAATCAATTATAATAAACAGAACGACTCAAAGAAATCTATCTATATTCTTTTTTCATTTTAATCTAATTTCATAGAAATGTTTCTGTTATGTCAAAAAAAACTATTTTCTTTACGTCACAAGAGTCACGCTCATACATGAATTCCATAGCTAATATAACATACTGATCCAACGGGTCACTGGTAGTTTAGTATTTATTTAAGCATTTTCATGACTTTTCAATTAACTAGACAGACGAATACATTTTTAAATAATTGAATTAAATTATAATTACAAACGCCATTTATCGTAAAATATGTTATTTTTCGTTTTAAATTTTTCCTTTATAATAATTGATAAATCAAGCTTTAAATTTTCGCTAATTCTTGTTAAAAGTAAAGAAAAACTGTCTTTTTTTTTCTATTTTTACATCAAAAAAATTTTTGGCATTAAATTTTTCAGTTTTAATATCACTTCGTCAGTTTTAAATTTCACGATGAAAATCATTTTTTTTTCTTTCTTATTTTCGTGTTATTCGAAAACATTCGTAATGAAGTCAACCGAAACCAAAACAGCACCAGTGCCTCCATTTTACAAGAATCAGAATCATTCCAAGATCTAGGAATCTCGATGCAATGTTTTAAATAAGATGGGAAGTAACATCAAACCACTTCGAAAGCCTCCATTGAGCAATCAACATTGGGAAGATAAATGATTCGGGCACAGAATTACATGAAAATTGATTCCCAACGTGTACTATTTACGGGGGAGGCCCGTGCTACTCTTGACGGTCCGAATGGATTGGCCAAAGTTTGGAAACCGAACAGAACTCCGACCCCTTACAGAGATCATCGCCAAAAAGGAGGTGGAGGCATCATGTTTTGGGTGGGAATCATCTCTTCTTCTTCTCTTCTCTTCTCTTCTCTTCTCTTCTCTTCTCTATTCTTCTATCTTCTATCTTCTTCTATATTCTCTCTCTCTCTCTCTCTCTCTCTCTCTATATATATATATATATATATATATATATATATTATTTTATTTTATTTTATTTTATATTATATTATTATTTATATATAAATAAAATGAACTCATTTTTTCCCGTCTGATTTTGACATTAATAGGATTAAAAATCAAGATATTTCATGCAAATATAATATGCACAAACGGCAGAACAATATCTGAGGTGTGTTATAGGCTTATTATTTCTCAAATTCCTCGATAATCTTAGATTTCTATACTTTTTCTGCTGAGAAGTCACGGCCAAAATCGGTTAAGATCAATGGAAGTGGTAAAATATGTTCTCTCTAATAAATTCCTCCTCCCCCTGCCACCACTTAACACCGTTTGGGGATCGTTCACAAGGAACAGTTGAGAAGAGAACACCGGTTTGGCTTCGTAGTTCTTAAACTAAGCTGCAGTGCTCTGTGGCGTAGTGGTTAGCGTGCTGGACAATTCACATTATATTTTCACGTTCGCGCCGACCTACCGTAGTCGCTTTTTTTTTTTCCTAAACAACTGGAATGGACTTTTCTTGGTGGCCGAACTGTTAACGATGCAGATGTTTTTTTTTTTTTTTCACACTTTATTTTCCTACTTTTACTCATGACTCCGGGTTTGATCCTTCCTACTTACCTACCATAACATTTTTAATCCCCCCCCGTCCCGGAAACAAACACTCGGGCAACGCCGGGTTCCCCCGCTAGTTAGGGATAAGTTGGTTGGACGATTCTGAGTGGCAGAAGGAGTAAAGCTTATCAGCAATGCGTACATGGCCTTTTTGAATAATCATTTCTCGCTATGGTTATCTACCATTATCACGTCGCTTTCAGGTGATTTTATAGTATGATAATGCTCCACCCCATTCTGCCAGGGCGACTACAGCCTTTCTTGAATCGTCATTACTTGGCCACCGGTATCTCTAAACTTTAACCCTCCTGAACATCTCTGCTCAATAGTGAAATAAGTGGTTTATAAAAGAAGAGAGAAATTTACTTAAAAGGATGGCCCGTGGAGGAAAATAGTTGATGTACCGAGAGCAAAACTCCTTTTCAAATCAAACAATTGACTTCTTCGGTTGAAAAATAACTGTTTAAAGTTATTTGAAACAAAAAATGATGGATATGTCGATAAATAATTCATTTATTTGAGGCTTTGCACCTAGGATGTGCTTTTTCTCATTATACTTGGACAGAAAACTATAATAAAAAAAAAAATGTTTCATGATTAGACATTATATTTTTGTCCTAAAACTACAAGACTTAAGAGATGTACAATAATAAGATGGACAGTGAAAATACCCTGATAAAGAATAAAATATCATAACTTCGTGAATATCGCATGAATTTGAATAAAAATAAATTTTAAAGCAGTCATTTGATGATAAAATTTATTTTTATTTTTTTTGTGACGCATATTGATATTTTACTAATCCGCAATAAAGTGATTGGCACTGTTTACATAAACCGTATATTTCGGCGTATGAGGCGACCATCATAAGGATGGAATACTGTTGCCATATCTGGGCAGGGGCTGCTAAAAAGCCTATCCTGCCTTGACAGAGTACAAAATAGACTTCGTTGGGGATGCTTTATAGCAGACTGGTAAGATCAAACCCTGATCTGAAATGGAACACGTACATCAAGTCTGTTGTCAAGGTCGCTGGAAAGATACTGGGATCCTTCTACCGCTCCAGAAGATATCTCACTACTGATGCAATTCTCTATCTATATAAAAGCCAAGTACGTCCAAGGATGGAATACTGCTGCCATATCTGGGCAGGAGCTGCTAAAAGCAGCCTATCCTGCTTTGACAGAGTACAAAATAGACTTCGTGGCTTAATGGGGGGTGCCCTTTTCTCTACCCTGCAACCTCTCTCCCACAGAAGAGACGTTGCGAGCCTATCCTTGTTTTATCGTTATTTCCTTGGCAGGTGCTCGTCTGAGATCCAATCTCTGGTCCCCCCTCGCCAATCTTTCACGAAAAACACCCCTCTAGCTGAATCTACTGTGAAAATTTTCCCCCACTCTTTATCTGTGCGCGGATTCCATGAACAAAGCTTCTTTCTTAGAACTGCACGCCTGTGGAACTCTGTTCGGTCTGCCTGCTTCCCACCTGACTACAACTTGGTTGTGTTCAAGTGCAACGTTAACAAATTCCTAATGAGCCACCCCCTTAAGTAAACACTTCATCAACGTAATGTACTTGCAATAACCTATATCCCTGAGTGGATTCCGGGCATTTATAAGTGGTGACCATTATTTAACAAAAAAAAAAAAGATGGAGCAAATTTTAATTTGTTTATTATATATCGGTTGTATAAGACGATTTCTTAATCACGAAACCACGTTTGTTTAGCCTAGGCTAGAGATTGCAACATCCGGTACCTTATGAACTATTGTTTTTTTAAAGATGATTTTTTTTTAAGTTTAAGGGTCGTCTTAAACACCGATATATATATATATATATATATATATATATATGTGTGTGTGTCTGTGTGTGTTTGTATTTATATATATATATCTATAAATATATATATAAATATATATATATTGTAAATATATATATAAATGTCTGTAAGTTATAAAATATATATGGCGATTAAGCTACACTGTCTCATCCACTCTAGGACTCTTCTGGCTTATGTGCGAATTTTGTGGTTGGCTGTCGTTTTTATATACGCACCTTCTATTGAGATTTTAGTTAGCCAATCAGCTTTCTAGTATCCACCGCACCCTTTATATCAGCCAATGAGAATGCATTTATCGGACAAAGGCCTATTCTTTTGTGTGTGCTCTATTTAGCCTGGATATCTAGTTTCTTGACCTGTTTTAAATCTTGATTATGTTTTTATATGTTAGTTTATATATAAATATATATATGTACATACATATATGCACATATATATACATATATATATATATATATATATATACATACATATATGTGTGATCGTTTATGTATATTCATTTTATCTAATTTATTTATTTGTTTATTTTCTATTGTTTTTGTTAGTTTTAAAACTATTTTGTATCGCTATCCTAGAGTAAATTTTATCTTGTGAACACAGTTGTTCGCTATTTTTTTCTACAGTTTAATAGATGTTGGGATTCTTTAAAGTACAGGATAGCAAATTTTTCATGAAGGCATAACCTATACCTGGTAGTTTGTCTTATTATTTTCCATTCGACTACCGGCGAATGTCCGCTTTCCTTGAGTTCCCAGTATTTATTTGTTAGCGTTGTTTTCATACGGTGTTTTTTATTGTTGAATGTACTTTTGTGGTCATAATATCGAGTTTTGAAATCTAAGGAAGTCATACCTACGTAATATTTCTTGTTATTCGGTTTTTCTTTCGCAAATATTGTGGCCTGGTAAACTACGCTTTTGGTTAGACATTTGTTTTGAAGTGGACAAAGTGTGCGGTGTCTACAGTTGAATTTATCTTGTTCGTTATTAGTATTTTTATTTCTAGTATGGTTGTTCTTGTCCGGGGTTGGTTTATTATTATTATTATTATTATTATTATTATTATTATTATTATTATTATTATTATTATTATTATTTATGCTAGTGTTAGTTTCATTTTCGTCATGGTGTCTACTTTTTTATTGGTTATTTTGTTGTTGTTTTCATTGTTTTATTTAATATTTTGTTATTATATGCTTTAATTATCATCTCTAAATTTTCGCAACAGCTGTAGGATAACTTTAAGATATTTTTATTGAAAATTGTGTGTAAGGGTTGGTTGCGGGAAAGTGTTTTTCAATAAGATTTAGAAATTTCTTGCCAAGTTTTGTTTTTAACATTTGATTGTATGGGGCCGTATACCAAATTATAGTTATTTTTCTTCTATTTTTAATTTTATTATAGTTATTGGTGTTTTGTTGCTTATATTTGATATCGATATTTTTGTATCCACTATTTTTAGGGCTGTTTCATAGATAATGATTGACCTGTTAAATGCATTTTCATCGCTTTCAGTGTAGCTTAATCGCCATATATATTTTATAACTTACTAACTAGCTCTACCTACGTATTGAGCACTTTTGAAGTAAATACTTAAAGTTTACGCATAAATTTATACTTTTGTATATTAATTTCATGTGAGTTATAAATATATATATATAAAAATATATAAATATATATATATAAATATTTTTTATTATTTGGGGTAAACAGTTACATATGGGCGCTACAAATAGCCATCTGTTTCAGTCAAAGAGACCTCATCAGGCGACCTGGAACCTCTCGACGCCATAAAGAAAAATGAAAAATGGGATTGATTAGAGAGAAATTAAAAATTAAAAAGAAAAATGGAGCTCTTCAAAAAAAGTATAAAAAATTCATAAGGAGTTTATATATATAAATATATATGCATATAAATATTGTTTTTTTTTTTTTTGTTTTAGCGATACGTTTTTGAATGAATTCAATTATTTACGAAAGTGTATTTTTACCTAAATGCGAGCTGGGAATAATTTTCCCTTTAACCATGGGGAGCGGTATATATATATATATATATTATTTTGAAAATGTAATTATCCACTGACACGTGTTTCGTCGCCTACGACTCATCAGAGTGGCTGAATATCGCTATATTCAGCCACTCTGATGAGTCGTAGACGACGAAACACGTGTCAGTTGATAATTACATTTTCAAAATTATATATATATATATATTAATATATATATATATTAATATATATATATATATATATATATATATATATATATATATATATATATATGTATACGTCGAACACAATTGACAATCTAGAGTTTGGCACGAGCAGAAGCCAAGAATATTGCATAGACACTTAGTTGATTTTGATTATGTATATATATATGTATATATATAAGAAATAAAAATTACAATAAGTTTACGAAGGTAATCAAAATGGTAAACTTAAAATATATTATAAATATTAAAGAGTTAATATTTACAAGTAAAGTAATCTCAACCAGATGTAAAAGCTCAATAAAACCGAAAAGGAAATAGAGCTTATAATATGAACAAATGATTAATAAAACATGTTAAAAAACATCTTGAAAAAGAGCTAAAAACATATTTAATTTTAAAAAAGGAAGCACAAGATAAGTGGATAGTCCTTAATCCGCGGAGTTTCGAAGAAATACACTCCTTCTCATCAGAGGGCAGGAATTAGCAAAATGCGGGATCGGATTTTGCATGTAAAAGTATTTAATGAAACCACAAGTAAGTCACAGATCTTACTTGATTAAAAAAAGGGTGAGGTAAGGGGAATAGGAGGTAAAAGAAAAAATGATAAAAAGATTTCACATGAATGGATAGTCCGGTGAAGGGTAAAAAAATCCAAGAATGGTAAAATCCAAACACGGTCGAATTAAAAATTTCCAATCCAACAGGTAAGTTCCAAAGGAATCGCATAACTGGAAGATGGTCCAAAATGATCCAAAAGGCAGAATTCCTTGGAAAAAATTACAAATGGAATGAGTTCAAAATCATTAAAAGGAAAGTTCAAATGTGCGCAAAAAAAACCACTGGAGAGAATATTTAAAAACGTCTGCCAGAAGAATCAAGTAAATTCACTTATCTTGTGCTTCCTTTTTAAAATTAAATATGTTTTTAACTCTTTTTCAAGATGTCTTTTTCACATGTTTTATTAATCATTTGTTCATATATATATATATATATATATATATATATATATATATATATATATATATATATATATATATATATATATATATATAAATTATAAATACACCAACCTCAAAGGAAAAGAAAAAGAAAAGAAAACAACAATAATTATTCCTGACGATAATTGGATGCACCGATAGATAGCGCTTGAGGAAATTATAACCGACCAACAACTTGTGGGCGCAATTCTATATAATATACCTGCCGAAATTAAAAAGACCGCTCGGCAAATAGAAAAGATATCCCGAAGATCGGAAAAAGGAATAACTCCGTTATGTTCAATCAGATGTGTCTATATATATATATATATATATATATATATATATATATATATATATATATATATATATGTGTGTGTGTGTGTGCGTGTGTCATCCACATACAGTACTGTTTCGCTGTTTCACAGCTCATAAGTGCGGCTAGACAAGGAATAACCCGATCACGTGAACGACGGTCGGTGCTTCTAACCGTGACACTATACGGCTGCTGCTATGCGGGCAGTGAATTAACAATGTTTTGACATTGTCCAATACCTAAGCTCAATTTGTTTACAAATAGAGCATCGCTTCTTACTCTAATGCTAGTTTCTATATCACTTGCCAATATGCTCAACCCAAGATAGGGAGCATTATAGTCATCCACATGCAGTATTGTTTCCCTGCTTCACAGCCGATCAATTCGGCTAGACAAGCAACTACCGCACACACAAAGGAAGGGGTGAACAGGAGGTCAACTGGGCCTTTGTACTGTAAGTGCCTGCTCATTGGCAGATTAGGAAGCGCGCGATAGAAACGATAAAGCTGATTGTCTAACAAAATCTTTTATAGAATGTGCATATATGAAAACGCAAGACAACCAAAACTCCTCGCATAAGCCTGATGAATCCTAGTGTGGATGAAACGTGGAATATTCTGTGTAGCTAAGTTGCCATATATATTTCATAACTTACTACTATACATATATATATATACATATATATATATATATATATATATATATATATATATATATATATATATATCTGTAAGTTGAACTTTACTATCAAAATTTATTGTTGGACTGAATACTCCAAAAAATAATTTTCGACGTCCTTATTCTGTTTACAGAATGCTATTCTTGTTATTCTTGTTATCAGAGGACATAAAGAAATCAGCAAATTATAACCGTTCGAGCTATATATATATATATATATATATATATATATATATATATATATGTAATTTGATGTTGCTATTTTCCAAAGGTAGGTTAACCAGTGAAATATAACGAGGTTCATACGAGAGTGCTCAATACAAAAGTAGAGCAAGTTACATTTGTCTTTACATAAGCAGTATTTTGTTGCTACACAACCATGAACATGTTTCGGTCTACCAGTATTTACCAACTAGAGACCTCATCAGCCAGCAACCCTTATTTCCGAAAACGGAATTCAAAAACAAACAAATAGATGGGTATGTTTGAGTAGAGAAATGTTTTTTTTAATTCCGTTTTCGGAAACAAGGGTTGTTGCCTGATGAGGTCTCTAGTTAGTAAATACTTGTAGACCGAAACATGTTCATGACTGTGTAGCAACAAACTACTGCTTATGTAAAGACAAATATATATATATATATCTTCTCTTCTATCTATCTATTCTTCTATTCTTCTATTCAACTTTTCTATCTTCTCTATTCTTCTATATAAATAAAATGAACTCATTTTTTCACGTCTGATTTTGACATTAATAGGATTAAAAATCAAGATATTTCATGCAAATATAATATGCACAAACGGCAGAACAATATCTGAGGTGTGTTATAGGCTTATTATTTCTCAAATTCCTCGATAATCTTAGATTTCTATACTTTTTCTGCTGAGAAGTCACGGCCAAAATCGGTTAAGATCAATGGAAGTGGTAAAATATTTTCTCTCTAATAAATTCCTCCTCCTCCTGCCACCACTTAACACCGTTTGGGGATCGTTCACAAGGAACAGTTGAGAAGAGAACACCGGTTTGGCTTCGTAGTTCTTTCATGTGAAGTTATTTAAAATCACTAAACTAAGCTGCAGTGCTCTGTGGCGTAGTGGTTAGCGTGCTGGACAATTCCCATTATATTTTCACGTTCGCGCCGACCTACCGTAGTCGTTTTTTTTTTTTGTTTCCTAAACAACTGGAATTGACTTTTCTTGGTGGCCGAACTGTTAACGTTGCAGATGTTTTTTTTTTTCACACTTTATTTTCCTACTTTTACTCATGACTCCGGGTTTGATCCTTCCTACTTACCTACCATAACATTTTTTAAAACTCCCCCCCCCCGTCCCGGAAACAAACACTCGGGCAACGCCGGGTACCCCCGCTAGTATATATATATATATATATATATATATATATATATATATATATATATATATATATATATATATATCAGATACAACGTAGGCATAAGTCGACGCGAATCTCTATTATACGCCTCTATTTGCGTCAACACAATACACTTCTGAAGAATTCCATATTGTTTTGTTCTGTGTCCTGCCCCAAAATCTCCAATAGGAAATGCCATATTTAATAGAAGAAATGCACTTGGCATGGAATGTTACTGTTGACACTGAAAAGAAATGTATCGCACGTCTACTTTGTCTTTCTCTTTCATGCAATATAATGGAATAGTTTCACTGCCGATATGAAAGAGAGGTTGGAAAACAGACACACAACGGCCATTTTATTAGTTCATTCTTATTAAACTTGGCGTACGCGTGATGCTAAAAAATTGCATCATTTACGTTTTGTCTGTATGGAAACTGACGTGAAGTCGTTGTTGAAAGAAATCGATAACTCATATACGTTGCAGGTTTCAGACTTCAAAAACAAATGGACGGCTACAGATTAATACACAGTATATATATATATATATATATATATATATATATATATATATATATATATATACTAGCATTTCAGCCCGGCCACATCCGGGTGTTTGGACGTGTATGGAGGTGTATGTTTAGCAAAAAAAAAAGCGGTCATTTTTTTAACTTTGACCCCTATTATGACCCCTTAACATTTATTGTTTTGAGCTCAAATCAAGTTATTAAGTTAGATCTATGTCCAAGGAACCTATATCTAAAATTTCAATTGTTGATACCCTTAATTGGCGGAGGAGTTTGTTAGAGTTCTCAAAGGTGAAATCGTTGAACTTTGCCCATTTAACTGCCAAATTTTTGGCCGAAAATGGATCAGAAAGATTTACCCAAATCTCAATACCCTCTATATCAAATTTCGAGTCCTTAGACTGAAAATTGGCAGAGTTATTGCGTAGATAAATGTACGCAGACACACACACACACACATACACACACACACATACACACACACACACCCATACACGTTCACTTTTATATATATAATAGATAATAGATATATTAGATTTTTGGAAAAAGAAATCCAGCAGAGTGCTCTATTATAAAGAAATTCCGAAAATAACAGCGTATTTATGCATATTTTTTTTTTTACAGAAAGATTTTAGACGAGACAAGTCATTGGTACCGTCGGTTTCAAACCCGATAATTAGGATCGTTTTAGATACCCATTTCAAGCTCTTATCAGCCAATACTCATCTGATGATGTAAATGGTAGTTTGCTTGAAGCATTGGTAAAGAAATATAGAGAAGTTTTAAAAGCCAAAAGCAATGCAGACGGGTATGTTTGAGTAGAGAAATGTCTAACTGTTTATTCGTCTATCATTCCTCACCTCGTGATATAATTAATTTGCAACCAAGTTGTTGGTATGTATCTAAAGTCTGTAGGTTGTATGGAACGTTGATTAATTTCGGGAGAAAATACCTCCCTTTTTCAAAAAAAAAAAAGTATATATAATCTCTTAAACTATTGGTCATATAGCACTGAAATTCACCGGAAACTAATCATACACCAAGGATGGTTTATAACGAGTAAATTCTTTGGATGGATGCATACAAACATATATCGGAAAGTTGAAATGCAAACTGTTCCACCACTTTTAAAATTGCCGACATATTTTTCCTTCTTTTTGCGCATGCCCTAATTCAATTTATTTATTGATGTCGTTTGATATTATCATATTTTTAGCTATCCTTCAATAGCTGCATCGGTAGGAAACGCGACTGGGGTGCTAAGAGTTTTGTTCCGGTTCTAACCGATGACACTCAGGTGATTATTTAAAAATTTTTAAATCATTAGTATATATTACATACAATATAATAATCAATAGAGAATTAGTTCTAGAAAAATAAATACGAAATCTGCATGTGCAGGGTGGCCCACTTAAAAGTAGGTGATCTCTCTAATCTTTCTCTTATTGACCAACTGACACCACTAAGCAAAATGCAATTCTTTCTTCTAACAAGATGGCGCTACATGCCACACGTCTCACAGATCACTGACACGAGTTCATGACATGTTTACGGAAAAGAGAACAATAAGCAAAGGTTTATGGCCACCACGTTCCCCGAACTTGTCATCATGTGATTTTTTTTTTTTAATCTTTGGGGAACTGTGGTTAAATACAATGACCCCACAACTCAATCTTCACTCTTCAATCCTGCAGTCCAATGCACTTCTGACAGCAATTGCTTCTGCCAAACAAAAAAGACACCCTCTCTCCCAAATACAGGCTTTTTATAGGACAAAACCGTCCAAAGTTATTTGCATACTCTTCCCATGATCTCTAGTCTATAAATAGACGCAGTGGCCATTCTCTTCTTCTTCTTTCTTCTTTCACTCTCTGAAGCGGGCGTTGCCAGTGGTAAAAGGTTTGCACGATTTTTTTTTTTTTTTTTTTTTACTACAGGAACTTTAAAACAAAAAGTGTATGCAAGAAATCCTCACAATCTAGACCAACTAAAGGAGAACATTACCAACGCAATCAGGAGAATCACCAGAGAAGATCTACAGACAGTATCTGCAAACGTTGTCTGATGTGTCCAAAAAGGCATAGATGTCAGTAAGGAGTTATTCCAGTATAATTTATAACATTACATGTAATTTAAACAATACTACAGGAAATTTAAACAATGCCACATGTAATTTAAACAATGTTGGGTGTAATGTAAACAATGCTACATGTAATTTAACAAATGCTACATGCAATTTAAAAAATGCTACATGTAATTTAAACCATGCTAAATGTAATTTAAACAAGACTACGTGTAATTTAAACAATACTGCATGCAATTTAAACAAGGCTACGTGTAATTTAAAAAATGCTACATGTAATTTATACAATGCTACATGCAATTTAAACAAGACTACGTGTAATTTAAACAATACTACATGCAATTTAAACAAGGCTACGTGTAATTTAAACAATGCTACATGTAATTTATACAATGTAACATGGAATTTAAACAATGCTACATGTAATTTAAACAATGCTACATGTAATTTAAACAATACTACATGTAATTTAAACAATACTACATGTAATTTAAACAATGCTACATGTAATTTATACAATACTACATGTAATTTAAACAATACTACATGTAATTAAAACAATATTACATATAATTCAACAATGCTACATGTAATTTAAACAATGCAACATGTAATTTAAACATTGCTACATGTAATTTAAACAATGTTAAATGAAATTTAAACAAGGCTACGTGTAATTTAAACAATGCTACATGTGATTTAAACAGTGCTACATGTACTTTATACTCTACTAAGTGTAATTTAAACAAATACTACATGTAATTTAAAGAAAGCTACATGTATTTTAAACAATGTTACATGTTTCATGTATTTTAAGCAATGTTACATGTAATTTAAACAAGGCCACGTGTAATTTATACAATGCTACATGTAATTTAAACAATGCTACATGTAATTTAAACAATGTTACATGTAATTTAAACAATGCTGCATGTAATTTAAACACGGCTACGTGTAATTTAAACAATGCTACATGTAATTTAAACAGTGCTACGTGTAATTTAAACAATGTTACATGTAATTTAAACAATGTTACATATAATTCAAACAATGCTACATGTAATTTAAACAAAGCTACATGTAATTTTAAAATGTTACATGTACTTTAAACAAAGCTACATGTAATTTATACAATGTTACATGCAATTTAAAAATCCTGCATGTAATTTAAACAATGTCACATGTAATTTATACAATACTACATGTAAATTAAACAAAGCTACATGTAATTTAAACAATGCTACATGTAATTTAAACAATACTACATGCAATTTAAACAATGCTACATGTAATTTAAACAATGTTACATGTAATTTAAACAATGTTACATGCAATTTAAAAAAGTTACATGTAATTAAAACAAGGTTACGTGTAATTTAAACAAAGCTAGATGTATTTATACAATGCTACATGTAATTTAAACAATGTTACATGCAATTTAAGCAATGCTACATGTAATTTAAACAATACTACATGTACTTTAAACAACACCAAATGCAATTTAAACAATGTTACATGTAATTTATACAATACTTCATGTAATTTAAACAATGCTACATGTAATTTATACAATACTACATGTAATTTAAACAATACTACATGTAATTTAAACAATACTACATGTAATTTAAACAATACTACATGTAATTTAAATAATACTACATGTAATTTAAACAATGCTACATGTGATTTAAACAAATACTACATGTATTTTAAACAAAGCTACATTTAATTTAAACAATGCTACGTGTAATTTAAACAATGCTACATTAATTTATACAATACTACATGTAATTTATACAATACTACATGTAATTCATACAATACTACATGTAATTCAAACAATACTACATGTAATTTAAACAATGCTACATGTAATTTAAACAATACTACATGTAATTTAAACAAAGTTACATGTAATATAAACAATGCCACATGTAATTTTAACAATAATACATGTAATTTTAACAATGATACGTGAAATTTAAACAATGCTACATGTAATTTAAACAAATACTACATGAAATTTAAACAAAGCTACATGTAATTTAAACAATGTTTCATGTAATTTATACAATACTACATGTAATTTAAACAATACTACATGTAATTTTAACAATACTACATGTAATTTAAACAATACTACATGTAATTTAAACAATACTACATGTAATTTAAACAATGCTACATGTAATTTAAACAATACTACATGTATTTTAAACAAAGCTACATGTAATTTAAACAATGATACGTGTAATTTAAACAATGGTACATGTAATTTATACAATACTACATGTAATTTAAACAATACTACATGTAATTTATACAATACTACATGTAATTTATACAATACTACATGTAATTTAAACAATATAACATGTAATTTAAACAATGCTACATGTAATTTATACAATACTACATGTAATTTAAACAATGTTACATGTAATTTATACTATACTACATGTAATTTAAACAATGTTACGTGTAATTTAAACAATAAAAGAACGTTCCCTCTATCTACTACTATTTTCTGGGCTTCTTTTAAATGGACCAACCTGTATCAAAATATTTCAATGTATTTTACGCCGATCACTAGTATTAAATAAACGACGGACAGAGTCGCTAATGGCGACGCGAGGACGCACCTTAAAGAATTATCACATATCTTATTGGTCCAAATCGACAGACATTCCTCCATTACATCCGGATGTTTCTTTGCTTGTTCAGTCATGTTTGAACTCTGAGATGCGAGAAGAAAATAAAAACTTGTGAAAAAAAACATGAGTGAAACGAAAGCTGTTTGTCACATTCCCCTGTGTGTAAAAAAATGTATTTTATGACTTATTTGCGTAAATAAAAATGTTATCCTAAACCTCAGAGAATGGTTACTTGAGAAACATTGCGATAGGAGAGACCCTCTCTCTCTCTCTCTCTCTCTCTCTCTCTCTCTCTCTCTCTCTCTCTCTCTCTCTCTCTCTCTATTTATAACATTCTATCAATCTTTTTCTTTCACACATGCATACACGCACGCGTATTCTTCTTCTGCCCTACATATATATATATATATATATATATATATATATATATATATTACGATTCCAATATTTTTGCGATTCTGATACAATTCTCGATTCCGGTTATTCTTTTTCTTATATATATATATATATATATATATATATATATATATATATATATATATATATATATATATGTGTGTGTGTGTGTGTGTGTGTGTGTGTGTGTGTGTGTCTGATCCCGAATAGGCTCCTATATGGTTGATTATTATAGAAAACTGATCACATATAATGATAGAAGATGTATCGAGGAACGGGAATAGGTATGTTTGAACTGGCATAATGATGATTTATTAAAATTTTGGGGTCTACGCGTCTGGTCAACAAAGTATGGAAATAAAAAAATTTAAAAATTAATAAAAAAAAAACGTTTACAAGTGTTTTTGATATAGAAGTACATAATGATACTTTGATAAGTATGTTTTAACTTAAATAGGGATGGTATAATAAAATTGTGGGGTCTGCGTTCGCGCCTGGCCTCCATAGAATGGAAATAGGCATACACTTTAATAAAGACTTTTCATATCTATCTGCGTAAGTATACTTTGATAATTATGTTTCAGTTTGAAGAAATATAGTATAATAAAATTATGGGGTGTTCGTTCGCGCCTGACCTCCATAGAATGAAAATATGTCACAAAGTTTAACAAGGTTTTTTTTAATGTAGATCCACAGAATATTGTGATAAGTGTTTCAGTGTGAACAGGTATGGTATAATAAATTATGGGGTTTATCTAATTTATTTTTACTTTCATCATATTTTGCTTTGGTTTTGATACCCCCAAATTCGAAGCTATCTCTTTACAACCCTTCCTTTTCATAACCTATCATGCTTTCATAAATCAGAGTCCATTTTCTGTAGGCTGTTTTTGAACCCAGTCAAGGACGGGTACTTTTGCTAGTATATATATAACGAACATGGTTGGTTACATATGTGCGCACATGTTTCAGTGAAATCCAAATTCAAGGATAACACTTCATCAGACCAAAAAAGAATCGATATGTTTTGGTCTGATTATGTGTTGTCCTTACATTGGGATTGCACCGAAACATGTATGCACATATGTAATCAAGAATGTTTTTATAAAACGTAGGGAAAGACTGAAATAAAATAAAAGTTCCCCCATTTAAATTCGTTTTCCTATATATACATATATATATATATATGTATATATATATATATATATATATATATATATATATATATATATATATATTCACGGGAAAATGGAAATTCTTTTAACTTTCTTGAAGTTTTACATTTGGATTTTACCGTCACTGGATTTTTTATCTTCCACCAGACTATCCATTAATGTGTAATCACCTTTTTCTTTACCATATTCCCTCTGCTTAACTTATTTTGTTTTCAAGTAAGATCTTTGACTTACTTGTTGTTTCATCAAATACTTCTGCATGCAAAATCCGATCCCGCATTTAGCTAATTCCTACCCTCTGATGAGAAGGAGAATATTTCTTCGAAACCCCGCGGATTAAAGACTATCCATTTATATAGTGTTTCCTTTTAAGATTAAATATGTTTTTAACTCATTTCAAAGTGTTTTTTAACATATTTTATTAACTGTTTGCTCATATATATATATATATATATATATATATATATATATATATATATATATATATGCTAAAAATCGATTCGGCTTTGAAAAGTGAGGGCGAAACCTGGTCGGCCGACTCTACCCCCTAATTTATCTAACTTTTTCATTTTTTTTTTCTTAACCTCCATCGAATGTTTTGCTTTTTTTAATAGCTATAATAAAGTTTTGTACCACCCCAAAAATATTGAATATAAACACATATATATATATATATATATATATATATATATATATTATGTATCTATCTTATCTACTCTACTCTACTCGTTTATTATAAAGTGGCCTGGGTGCCCGGCATAGTCCGGGTGTTTGGAGGCATGTGTTTAGCAAAAAAAAAAAAAAGTTGTAGTAGGAAGGTAGGCTCGAACGCAAAGGAGGAAAAGAACGTAAAATAAAAACGTGACATCTTTGCTGTTGTTCCCATCGCAAAACCGGAAGTGACGAATGTTTTAATTAAGACTAGTCAGTCGAAAAGAGGGGTGACTTTCACAAATATCGACGAAAAAAGAAAATGAGAGTGAAAGAATTAATGTTCTCAGCCAATCTTTCGATATCTTTCGCCCGAAGGGTCAAGCTTTAAAACGATATCAATCCCGTGAAAATCCGTCTCTCCTGTCGAAAGTTTTAGGCAGACATACAAACTTACATGCCTACATACATTTAAACAGACAGATGAGATTTATATGATAGACTAACGAGCGGTACCCGGCGTTGGCCGGGTGTTTGGAGGTGTGTGTGGTTTTGGGTAACTCAAAACTCCGGGGGGGGTAAAATAAAAAATGTTTTGGTAGGTAAGTATGAGGATCGAATCCCAACCGTTGAGGAAAAGTTGTAAATTAAAGTGTGAAAAAAAAAGAGTGCGATGTTAACCATTGGGCCACCGCGAGATGCTAACGGAAACACGTTTGAATTTATTTAATTACTTGAATTTGGCAGGTGCACGTTTTAATGACTTAATGAGGTCAAGTTTGACTGCGAGATAGTATTTCATTTACTGCGGGAACGCTTTTTTATTTTTATTTTTCCAAGATGTTATAGGAAAAAGACTAACCCACATGCGGCGAGCGACAAATGTTGAATATTTATCTTCCCGATGTCAAGCAAATTAAATAGATAGGCGAGCTTCATTGGTAACTGTGAGATATTACGATTTATATGTGATATAAAAAGTTTTTTAAAGTTGTGAACCGACCAACCGCTTCTCTGAAAAATGCCTTTTGTAGACATACAGAAAAAGCGAGCACACATACAAACATACATACATACACACATTTTCGCTTTTATATTTATAGATTATTTCATAGATAGATAGATAGATACATACATACATGCATATATGAATATATACATATATACATACATACATATATACATACATACGTACATATATACATACATATATGCATACATACATATATACATACATGCATACATACATGCATATATGCATACATATATACATACATATATGCATACATATATATATACATATATGCATATATGCATACATACATATATACATACAAATATACATACATGCATAGATACATACATATATACATACATATATGCATAAATACATACATATATACATACATATATACATACATACATGCATACATACATATATGCATACATACATATATGCATAAATACATATATACATACATGCATACATACATATATACATACATATATGCATAAATACATATATACATACATGCATATATACATATATGCATACATATATACATGCATACATACATGCATACATACATATATGCATACATACATATATATATATACATAAATACATATATATACATATATACATGCATACATAACTGCATACATGCATACATATATACATACATACGTACATATATACATACATACGTACATATATGCATACATACATATATGCATACATGCATACATACATACATATATATATGCATACATACATTCGTATATACATGCATACATACATATATGAATACATACATATATATATACATACATATATATGCATACATACATACATACATATATAGATGCATACATACATACATATATGCATACATATACATATATACATACATATATATATGCATACATACATATATGCATATATGCATACATACATACATATATATATGCATACATACATATATACATACATACATATATACATACATACATATATACATATATACATACATACATATATGCATACATACATATATACATACATACATATATACATACATGCATATATACATACATATATATATACATACATATATATACATACATACATATATATATGCATACATACATACATATATATATGCATACATACATACATATATATATATACATACATATATATACATGCATACATACATACGTATATATATATATGCATACATACATATACACATACATACATATATACATACATATATACATATATACATACATACATATATGCATACATACATATATACATACATATTCATATGCATGCATACATACATATATACATACATATATACATACATACATATATACATACATATATACATACATACATATATATACATACATATATATATATGCATACATACATATATATATATATGCATACATACATACATGCATACATACATATATATATATATATATATATATATGCATACATACATATATACACACATACATATTCATATGCATGCATACATACATATATACATACATATATACATACATATATATACATACATACATAGATGTACTATTATATAAATGTCACATTGTGTGTGTGAGTTCCTTCGTCATAGGTTCCGATACGGTTGAGCCTATCTTGTGCAACTTTCTTACAAAGCTAATTTATATGTCTGGCAATGTTCTTAGATACGTTTTGTACAGAAATTCATCTGATAAGTATCCAAAATCGAAAAAATCTGATCCTTAATTTTTTTTCTCTTATAGATATAACAGAAGAATTTTTATAGAGGAATATTTTATGTAACATCGGCCAAGGGAAATACTAAAATCTCAACACACATTTTTTTTTCTTTTTAAACGAAAGATTTATTGCCATCAGCTCAGTGGTAGAGCATTCGACTGCAGATCGAACATTAACTGATTAAAAATTAAAAATTAAAAATAAACTAAGTTGAACGTACAAAATGTATAACGATTTTTTTTAATTTTGACCCATTCTTGACCTCCCCCCCCTTAAAAAATTTTACCCGGCTAAAATCCCATGAAAGAACAGTCCGTAAAAAATAGAGCTTGAAAGTATAGTTATTTATTTGTTTCCCACGAAACAAAATGTGACACAAGGTCGGTTTCATGTGGGAGATAACCAGTTCCCCTCCAAAGGGGCGTTCTGCAAAAATAAAATGGCCTTAGTATAGATATGTTTCCCCCTCCATTTATTAAGGACAATTAATTTGAGTGCAGCATCCAAGCAGACACCACATATCTGTCACCAGTCCAGTACGAGCACCGGATATCGTCTGGAGACAGACAGACACACAGACAGATATATAGCATTTTATATATTAGATTTTAATACAATATTATACATGTAGCATGTTCTTGCATGCGTCAGGCGGTTAGGTGGTCCGTCCGTGATGCTATATTTCGAGATACTTCCCTTCGTCAGGTGTGTGTACGACTGTAAACCGTACATGTCAGGTTTTATTGTAGATGGAGCAGGTTCGCAGAAATTAGAATTTAATTCATCTCTTTCAGATGCAAAATTTATTGATACCGGGTTTGTGCTGTTCCTATTTACAATGCCTCCCCACGGGACAGAGTTAGACACCAGGGTCGTTTTTTAATGTGGAGAAAAGGAAAAAAAATAAAAATTATCTCAGTCTTGACAGAAAACAAGAAATTGAAGTGCAGCATCTGAAGAACAGATACTACACTTTGATCTTGTCCCGAAGGCCAAGATACAAGATTTTATTGTTTGTGCTGTTACGCGATATTATTTGCAGTGTTTCTTTTTGTTGTTTTTTTTTTTTAGTTTTTTTTTTCCTATTAAAATTTAGCCTTAATTACTTATCTGGTTCCATTTTTTTTTTTTTTTTTTTTTCTTGCAGCTTTCTTATGATCGTTGGGTGTTTTTATTTTACCTTACTTTTAAATTTTTTGCTATTATTATCGGGGGTGTTTTGGTATTCACAAATTATTCATAGTTTTAATTATTTTCTTTATTATTCATCCGAGGATAAAAAGTTACATTTGGTCGCTACAAACAGCCATCTGTTTCAGTCAATGAGACTTCGTCAGACGACCCTCAACCATTCGACGCCATAGAAAACAAACGGGAAAAGACTGAGCTCTTCAAAAAAAAAACAAATAAAATAAAAGTTTCGATCTCTCTAGAAAAGAAGGATAAAAAAAATGGAGAAATCGCATTTCAACCTTTTTGGAAAATTTTCCAAAGAGCTGGATTTATGGACAATATAAATTTGAAACGATTAAAGTGGGTCGTAATTTTACCGGAGCAGTGAATGGGGGGGGGGGGGGTAGAGCCTGTTTATAAACTAATTTTTGCTAAGGAATCAAATTGAATTGTGGCACAATTACGTTAAAATACTGATTGTTAATTAATGTTGAGCCTGGCCAGTGCAAAATGGGTGGGTGACTATTTGGAAATACTATGCGCTGTATGTCGTCTCCCCAAACGGGATACACAGGGTGACTAAAGATTGCATGTGAATTTTTATTCCCCATAAACATATACGGATGTCCAAAAAAAAAGGGTTTGCAAATGTGTTCGTTGACATTACAAGTCGCACGTCAGAAAAGGGAGAAAGTTAGAGAGGGAGAGAGGGTTTAATAAAAAGTACTAGAGAGAGAGAAAAGAAAAGAAAAAAAGGGAATTATCTCTATGATGAAGAATAAAACGTTAACCGTTTATAGAGTCATGTATACATATTTATGACGGGGCATATAGCTATATATATATATATATATATATATATATATATATATATACATACACATACAGACGCATACAAATACACATGATGATTGCAACGTCTTGTCAGACGAGTGCCACTCCCTCAGACATTTAAAATCCATGAGCCCAAATGCCTGAGGGCGTATCTATACAAAGATGATGTTACAGAGTCTTAGCTTTGTACGACAGCTAAGTCTCTCTCTCTCTCGGTTCAAAATGTTGAGATCCAGCAACAAGCAAGAGCAAGATAGCCAGCAACAAATTAAACTGCAGACCACCTTAATGCGGGTACTGGTCTTCCGCTTTATGGTTTTTTAAATCAGAGATTTGCTTCTCCTAGAAAGGTTGCCTTCACCACGGCTTACGGGAGCCCTTTCCACTCCAATACACATACACATACACACACACACACACACACACACACAAATATACACGGTGCTAGTTGGCCGTTGACCAAGAAAAAGAGTTCATTCGCCCTTTGGAAGGTCTTGTTTTTAATCCTTCAGGGAGACTAGCCACCCTCCTCACCAAACAAATCTGGTGGGGGAACCAGTTTAGTCGCCGGTGACCCGACCATGAGGCAGGTAGTACTGGGTTACATGGTACCAGTAGCATACGACATGACCTGACATATCGTTAAATACACATACATACATACATACATATCGTTAAATACACATACATACATACATACATACATACATACATACATATACACACACATTATTATAGATTTTCCTAATGCGTGTGTGCGTGTGTGTGTGACGCGGTTTATCTCAGCCTACAGGCAATCCACCCATTCAAGTAAGGTATCGAAATGAAGCTTATGACCCAGCGGATGTTTTAGTGATATTTATATCCATGTTTGGTGTATGGAAATGCAAAAAAAAAAAAAACGAAAAAAAAAAAAAAATAAATAACGATTTACTAAACAACGTTTTATTTACTGGATATTTTTCCGGTATTCACCGGAAGTTATTATCTCCCTTAGTAAGTTCGATTTATTATGTGTTTGTGTGTGTGACGCGGTTTATCTCAACCTACAGGCAACCTACCCAGGCAAGTAAGGTACCGAAATTAAGCTTATGACCCAGCGGATGTTTTAGTGATATTTTTATCCATGTTTTGTTTATGAAAATGCAAAGAAAAATGCAAAAGAAATAACGACTTACTAAACGTTTTATTTACAGGACTTTTTTTTCCGGTACAAGGACTCAAGTTTGCCTAGCTGGGCAAACTTGGATTCTTGTATATATAAACTTATATATATATATATATATATATATATATATATATATATATATATATATATATCGTCGAATGGTTTAGAAGTCTCGTTGACTGAAGCAGATGGCTGTTTGTAGCGACCAAATGTAACTGTTTACTCTCAAATAAATAATAAAAAATATTTTGCTCTTGTTATTGAGCACTATTTAACAACCTCGTTGTATTCATTAGTCCCTACTTTTAAACATCTCAAACCTGAATTTAGTTTTTAATTATTATTTAACTTTAATAACATGGTATTGTTAGTTCGTCTTTATTCGCTTATTTTATTCATTTGTTTATTACTTTCTGTGGTTCTTTCTTATTTTTTTGCGTTTCTTCTCAGGTGTTCTGACTTTTTAACTGTTTATTTATTTATTTTTTAACTGTTTATTTATTTATTCTTAGACCGTTTGAGATTTTTTTAATTAAGGGGAGATAACCTATTTAAACTTTCAGATTATTTTCAGTAAGAGTTCAAGGGTTATAAAGCTGTAATAGTTTTCATTATAAAAAATCGAAAATGGCGTTTTTATTCTTTGTTTCTGCGGAGAGTTCCGTGAAGTTTATGGTTAGCGTGGTGAAATTCAACAGTTTCTGTAAGTTAAAAATATTTTTCATTTTTTTTTTTTTTTCATTTTTTTTTTTATCTTGAGGTTATGGTGACAGAATGCAACGGTTTTAATAATTTAAAACATTCTTCTCTTTTTTTATTTATTTATTTATTTATTTATTTAATTTTGGGGTTAGGGTTAGTGCAATGTAATGCAATATTTTTGTAATTTATTTATTTTATTTTATTCATTTATTCATGTATTCATTTATTTATTATTTTATTTATTTATTTATTTTGTCTTTCAATTTTTTTTTATTATTTTATTTATTTATTTTTTTTGGGGGGGGGGTTTCATCGAGGTATAAATAAATTTATGAAGCGTTCCCTCTTTAATCTTTCCTTTCGCAGATTTCAATTTTCCGGACTTTTTGAAAACGCCATTAAAAATCGATTCTCTTTGTGCTTGACTTTCAAGTAAAAGCCATTAAAACGACACTTCCCTAACCCTAACCCTAACCCTAACCACTTCCTTCAACTGAAACGATAAAATTAATTTTTTATACAAAATAAAATCGTTTCCAGAATTAACAAAAACGTAATTAATTTCCCATTCTTTTCGGAATTTCTGAAAATAATAAACCATTGGTGTGTACTGGTCTCGGTGACCCTTATTCAATGTTTTAATGGGGGAGGGGCAATCAAAGTTGTCGAGCGGGAGGGCGGTATATCGCTTACGTGTTATAGCTATGCGGATCAAAATATATTTTTTAAAATAATGACCGTGTTTTATACCATTTAGCTCAGTAGCTTTTAGTAAAGGTGGTTCACCAAAACGTCATCCCCCCCCCGACATAAGGAGGGAGGCCCTGTAAATTAACGTTTGTTCGTCAGTCCGCACTTTTCTCAATAACTACGGTTTGGAATTTTTTTTAATTTTGCACAAACATTAAACATGATATGAGTAAAAAGTAACAGAGCGGATTTTCCGGGAAAACTCCGGGTGCCTCCTAGGGATGCCTTTTGGGTTAAAATGGTCAAAATTTACACTTTTGTGATTATTAAAAAAAATGATGCCTGGGATTTTTATAAAACTTTCTGAAAAATTGTAACTAACTGATTTCTATATAATTTGGTTTCTATACTTCGCGATAACTCTTGGATGTGCCCCAGGGGTTCTTTTAGGGCTAATAAAAACACTCCATTTTTGGGACTATTTTATATTTGTCCAAAATTTTCTGTGTATGTCTATTTAGCAGTTTTGCATGATGCTGAACTCAGATTTAAATATGTTAAGGCCTTAGGGACTTTTGGGGCTAAATGGGGGTGGAGGTGGGGGGCAAATGCTGAACTTAGTCATTTTTTATGCCTCGTTCACTTTGAACTCACTAGGGACCATGCATGCTTCACTTATTTTATCTACTTTCAGAAAAAAAAAAAACAATTTTTAAAAAGCATTTTCATGAATATTTTTAATTTCCCAATAAGAGCTAGCTCTGCGGGCCAGATTAGAGATTTGTTGGGCCGGATCTAGTATGCGGATCGTAATTTGGAAAGCCTTGTTTTAATCCAACGATTTATGAATTTGTGAAAAAAAGTATTCTTAAATTTTACTGAATACGTCATTAATGGCTGCGGCTAGGAAAGTTGTGTCCTTACACCGAATGGTGTCCCTATACCGAGCAAGAAAACATCTTACGCGTAACAGTATTTTATCTATACTCTTATAAATTTGAGGGTTTTTTTTTTGTGTATTGATATACATATCGAAAACTATTTTTTGTTTATTTAGTTATTTATTTGCTTCCCCACTGAGCAAATTAGGTACAAGGCCGTTTTTTGTGGAGAGTGAGGGGAGGGGGGCCAGCTCCCCAGGGAGTATGGAAGCTGGATAGTGACAATTGGTATGAAGGGTTTCCCCTACATTGACCAAAACTGATTGCTCAAAAGCAATGGTCTGATATGTGGGGATGCCCCCCACATATGGTCTTTGATTACAGTATCTGCCGGAACAGATACTACACTTTGATAACAGAACAAAGATCATGGCCCGAAGACCAAGAAGAAAAAAGGCGAACCATTTTTTTATGCTTATTTAAAAAGAAAATACAACTTTGTTATACATGGGTCGTGAAATTGCATTTCATCTGCAAAAGATCTAGCTAATTTGCATATTCTTTTAAACATTCATTTTAATTAATTTTCTATTAGTTTTTTTTTCGGTTTTGTTATGGGATGATCATCTTTAGTTAATTACTTTGCTCATGCCCTATGTACTGTTCATAACTTGCCGTACGTGTGAATGCACTTTATGTAAGATTTAAAATGTATAGATCAAAAATTGGCTGAGTAATTTCGTAGAGACCGCAGAGGTAATTTTTTTTTTTAGACTTTGAACCCAATTTTGACCTCTTAACATTTATTATTTTCGGCTCAAATCAAATTAAAATGTTTGATCCATGTCAAAATAACCTACAACTAAAATTTCAAGTGTTTAGACCCAAATTCGGCGGAGAAGTTTGGTTGAGTTTTCAAAGGTCAAATCGTTGAACTGTGACCCTTTGACTCCCAAATTTCTGTCTGAAGACTTTGTGGCATATTTCCATTCTATGGAGGGCAGGCGCGAACGAACACCCCATAATTTTATTATACCATATTTCTTCAAACTGAAACATAATTATCAAAGTATACTTATGCAGATAGATATGAAAAGTCTTTATTAAAGTTTTTGCCTATTTCTATTCTATGGAGGCCAGGCGCGAACGCAGACCCCACAATTTTATTATACCATCCCTATTTAACTTAAAACACACTTATCAAAGTATTCTTATGTACATCTATATCAAAAACACTTGTAAACTTTTTTTTTAAGTTTTAAATTTTTTATTTCCATACTTTGTGGACCAGGCGCGAACGCAGACCCCACATTTTTTATGAACCACCGTTCTGCCAGATCAAACATACCCATTTCTGTGTCTCGATACATCTATCATTATATGTAATCAGTTTTTTTAAAATAGTCAACCATATAGGAGCCTATTCGTGATCACACACACACACACACACACACACATTCAGTTTACAGCCGTGAGCAAAAAAAATGAACAAAACTAATTTTATACATTTTATTGCACTAAAAGCTATATTGAACAAAGAACAGTTGAACAAGGAAACTTAAACGAGACTAATAACACAGAACAAGATATTTACTTTACTAAATTCTTAGGATGGAATCGCATTTCCTTTCGATTTCTTTCAAAGATCAATCTTTTTAGACATGCTCTCAACCAAAGTGGAACACTGTGAAGAGGAGATGCTATTCCATTCGCTTTACACAGCTTCCCACAGTTTGTCATTGTTTGAAAAGGTCCTTCCATCCAATGCACGAGATATTATGGACCAAATATTCTCGATTGAGTTTAAATCGAGGCTTTGATCTGACCAAAACATCACATTAATTGAATTATCAGAAAAACATTTTTTGTAACTTTAGCAGTGTGTGCAGGGGCATTATCGTGTTGAAAAATAATGTTCTGAGATATTCCCAGCTTCTGGATACTTGGTAACAGTCCTGTTTCTAATATTCGAATGTATTCCTTTGCATTGATTGACTTCTCACATCCAATAAATTCTCCAACTCCTGCTGCAGTAAAAGTTTCCCACATCATTATCTCTCCATTCCCGTGTTTAACAGTCGTTTTTGTGCAACTTGGCGAAAATCTTTCTTCAGTTCTTCGATTGCGCCATTCAGGAGCATCGGGAGTATCAATAACAAGCCAAAACCTTGATTCATCTGACCAGAAAACATTCCTGAACCAGTCTGTATCTTTCTTACCATAATACAAGAAAACTCTCTTTCTATCATTGATTTTCCTTTTAAATAAAAATGGCTTCTTTGCACACCTTTTAGAAGAAAATCACATTTTTTTTCATTCGTCTAGATATTGTATATCTAGAAAGAGAATTTCCAAACTCGGTTTTGAATTATTTGCTATGGTCAACATAAGTTTTCTTTCAATGTTTCAAAACACTTAATTTAAACCTGCGGTCGTCCTTCAAAGTGAATGCTCTAGGGCGACCAGATCCAGATTTCTCTTTCACCAAGCATTCGACTTATAACCATTGACAAATTCGCTTCACTATAGAAAGAAATGTTTTCACTTTTTCTTTTCTTAAAATATAAAAAATTTGCTTGTAAATCATTTTGGACTGCCTTAAACTTGCGATTCGTTTTTTTTTATATCCTCGCCAAGATGCGGTCTTGCCATTTTTAGGATTAATTTTTTCACTTATTATTATATGCTATAAAAATAATGATCTGGAAAATAGGAATTTTCAGTTAAAATTAACAAAAATTCATGGAAAAATATTGAAAAATCGATTTCTTCCTTCTTTCACTCTAAGCCCATGTTTTGCTTATGAGTGTATATATATATATATATATATATATATATATATATATATATATATATATATATATATATATATATATATATATATATATATATATACTTCAGAATAGTTTTTATTTAACAATCAGTTGTTATGGAAACGTGAGATTGTAAGGTTTACAAAATATTACTGGCAGTAATATTCTATAAGTTATCCCATGTAAACAATTCGGATATCTACACAGCTATACGGATTTCCCAATATGTAACTTGGACCTTATTACCAAACGGATGTAAAGAACGCATAACATGGATTTTACCAAGCAAGCTGGATCTAAAAAAAACTTTCATATCCTTTTTCTGCAAATCCTCCTGCTACAGGACTTCTGATAAATTTATTATTTTGACTTTGACTTTCCATGTCTCACTGACTTTAGCAAATAGGGTGCATACCTTTATAAGCATTTGCTAATATTTTCTCTCCTCTGACGAGATGGTAGACATCGAAACCCTATAGGTTAAGGAGGTTAATTTTCTAAAGTATTCTTTGTCTTGCTTAGAATAATAAAAATTCTTTGATATGAAACTCAACCACTTCATTTCATTTCAATTAGAGTTTTTTGAAATTCATTGAATCACAATTTAATATATATATATATATATATATATATACATATATATATATATATATATATATATATATATATATATGGCTTAGTGGGGGATGCCCTTTTCTCTACCCTGCAACCTCTCTCCCACAGAAGAGACGTTGCGAGACTATCCTTGTTTTATCGTTATTTCCATGGCAGGTGCTCGTCTGAACTCCAATCTCTGGTACCCCCTCGCCAATCTTTCACGAAAAACAGCCGTCTAGCTTAATTCAACTGTGAAAAATTTCCCCCACTCTATATCTGTGCCTAAATCAAAACGCGGATTCCATGAACAAAGCTTCTTTCTTAGAACTGCGCGCTTGTGGAACTCTGTTCCGTCTGCTTGCTTCCCACCGGACTACAAGTTGGATGTCTTCAAGTCCAACGTTAACAAATTCCTAATAAACCGCCCCCTTAAGTAAACACTTCATCAAATCTCCACACTAACGTAATGTACTTGCAATAACCCTTATCCCTGAGTGGCTTCCGGGCCTTGATAAGTGGTGATCACTGTGTAATATATATATATATATATATATACATATATATATATATATATATATATATATATATATATATATGCACATAAAGTTATTGAAAAGTACATAGAGCCTGAGGAAAGCCGGGTCGAACTACTAGTATAATAATTAATATAGTGCTAGTATAATAATACATACGAAAATGATAGATACGAAATCTACATTAATTAAAATATCATACTTAAGTGTATTTTACGACCGGGCAATGCCGGGTAGCCTGCTATACAGCCACCATTCACCTTCTAACATTTTAACTAGCCATGGGACGATTCCAATATATTTCTCGATTCTGATGCAATTACCGATTCCGTACTTAATTCCTAATTCCGATACATTTACCGATTCTGATTCTTCATAAATCACTGATTTTTTGAACGAGAGAATTGTTATCTTTCCCCCCACCCCGATTAACGTCAAAACGCACGTTAAATGAGCAGATATTTTCTCAAACGTTAAAACCACACTTGTGGGGGTAGAATTTCGTTTTACTGATCGTTTAAAATCAATAAATATTGATCATTTTTATCATTATTATCAGATGTGGAAGATTTTGCTTTAAACAAAATTAAATTTTAAAAAAGTTAATATTTCCCCCCGATTCCGATACAATTACCGATTCCGTAATAAATTCCCAGTTCTGATACAATTTCAGATTCCCATTGCGATTCTCTAAATATTTAACTATAGAAATTGTTATTTTCCCCGATTTACGTAAAAAAAAAAAAAAAAGATGTTAAATATGCATATATTTTCCAAAGCGTGCAATTACACTTGTAGAGGATGATCTATCGATTTTATCTTCACTGGTATTTTAAAATCAATAAATCTTTATTATTTTATCGTTATTACCAGCAATGGAAGATTTTGCTTTAAACAGAATCAATTAAAGAAAGGATAATTAAAAGAATCGTTTTTGGCATCGGAAAATGGGCACAATTTTATACGATTCCGATACCGATATCGATACACCAAAAATTGTCGATTTTCCAATTCCGATTCCAACACTAATTTTAACGTTAAACAAAACATTGTAGATCATTGCAAGAGATAAAGAAAACACTCGATAAACAAGAGCTCTTTTTAGCCATATGTTGTTCTGGGTATCTAGACATGCTAATCTTTCTTTCTTTCTTTAGAGCTGACCATTTACTGAGTAGTTGTGTTGTCTAGTGGTTGTGTTTGTCGGTTGTCCAATAGAGACAAATAAAATAAATTTACATAGTTAAAATAAAGCTGCGTTGCGTAATATTTAGGTTGTTTGTTTTTTGGGGGGTTTTTTCACCCGTAAATATAACTCAACGCAGCTTTATTTATTATCCCTCGATTCAGCTTTTGCAAAAAGCGAGGGTGGCACCGGTCAGGTGAATCCCCCGCTTCTTTTTCTTCTTTCCTATTTTTCACCTTTTTTAAATTTTTTTTTAAACGTGTTTTACTTTTAATAATATACAATAAAAGTCTTCCCCCTCATGATTACAATATATACACATATATATATACATATGTGTGTGTGTGTGTGTGTGTCATTGAAGGCTTATCAATGCAGGAATTATTCAATCGTTGCAAACAGATAAATAAATAAACAATGAAAAATAATTTCAATAAGTATTTATTTACCTTCAATAAATAGATCATATATTCCTCAAATATTTTCGGGGGCATCAAGAGTTTAGAAGCGTTTCCAGCTGTTGATTTATTTTGATTTAAATCGGCCGTTACATATATATATAATATATATATATATATATATATATATATATATATATATATATATATATATATATTGAAATGCTATTTCGAATGTTTCGAAAAATTACGTTAGTTGTTAAGGAGGAGATATAATTCTGTCATTGTTTTTATTTAAGCTAAGGGAAGCAACTATGTAATTCCGTCGATGATTAATTCGTTTTTGGTTGTATAAGAAAATGTTGATTATCTTTAGCCTATTCTTAGTTGCTGGTTTTAATTTTTCTATCAGTACCGATTCTTTTATTCTCGGTTTTCATTTGTGATTGTTATTATTTTCTTGTGATTGTTATTATTTTAACAGTTATAGTTATATTGAGGTTGTCGGTGTGGGATACGTGTTTATAATGTAACGAGGTCTTTGTTGTAATGTGTTTTTTGATACGGATATTCAACGACCTAATTGTACTTCCAATACAAAACATATTGCATTGGTGCATTCAATTTATCCAAAAAGCAATGCTTCAAGCAAACTACGACATACATATATATGTATTTATAAATATATATATATATATATATATATATATATATATATATAAATGTGCGTGTGTGTGTGTGTGTGTTAAATCGATAGATATTATTCATCTTCCGAACTTTCTGCAAACGCATTGAAACGTTTTTATTGCACGCAGTCAATTCATAGAAAAATCGGGAAAAGCAATTCTAACCGTGGTACTCGGCCTGTCATCGTTTCTAAGAATATTCCCTGATGTTTGTGGGCCGGTCTCGACAACCACCACAACCCTACCACCCCTATTGCAATTCTACTTGAGCCACTTCTACGTCGGCAGACATTTTTCCCCGCCACCAGACAGCAATATTGATTTGGCCAATGACAGTTGTTAAAGGAAGCGACCAGAACCGATTTTCGACAAAGTATACGCGTGCCACTCACAAGAACTAGTCAAACGGAAGTAGACTTAACGCCATCGCCTCGAGAATTCTATATTTATAAAGAAAAAATATATATATTTCGAGTATTTGTGCAGAATTTGAACCGGACGGTACTAACTGGCCCGATCGGCTTTGCCAAAACATGACGTCAACCGCCGGTTTTCGCCGAGAGTCACCGATTATCAAAGCGTAACAAAGCTACTCAACAGTAATACAGAAGAAAACATTTAAATATAATAAAATCACCAATATATATATATGTGTGTGTGTGTGTGCGTGCGCGTGTGTGTGCGTGTGTGCGTGTGTGTGTATACATATGTGTGTATATATATGTGTGTGTATATATATGTGTGTGTGTCTGTGTGTATGTATATGTGTGTGTGTCTGTGTGTATGTATATGTGTATGTGTGTCTGTATATATATATATATATATATATATATATATATATAATGTTAAAAGTCAACGTGTGCTTATAGGATAGTGATTTAAAGGTTTTAATAGTTTTTGGAAGCATGAAAAACGATGTTGTATTTTGTATTAAAAGAAACCTCATAACCTTTAAATCACTATATCTATAATATACAGCTGAACGTGTGTGTGTGTGTGTGTGCGTGTGTGTGTGTGTGTGTGTGTGTGTGTGTGTGTGTGTGTGTGTGTGTGTGTGTGTGTGTGTGTGTGTGTGTGTGTGTGGTCACAAATAGGTTCCTATATGGTTGACTATTTAAAATAACTGATTACATATAATGATAAAATATGTATCGAGGATCAGGAATGGGTATGTTTGATCTGGCAGAACGGTGGTTCATAAAAATTGTGTGGAAATAAAAAATGAAAAGAAACGTTTCCAAGGGTTTTTGATATAGATGTACATAAGAATACTTTGATAAGTATGTTTTAACTTAAATAGGGATGGTATAATAAAATTGTGGGGTGTGCGTTCGCGCCTGTACTCCATGGAAATATGGCAAAAACTTTAACACAGACTTTTCATATCTATTTGCGTAAATATACTTTGATAATTATGTTTCAGTTTGAAGAAATATCGTATAATAAAATCATAGGATGTTCGTTCGTGCCTGACCTCCATAGAATGTAAATATGTCACAAAGTTTAACAAGGTTTTTTAAAAGGGGTGAGGGTCCACAATAATACCTTAACTTTAATCTTAATTCACGTTAGCTTTTATTTATTTTTTTTTAGTTGAATCATATTGTGTCGAATAAATTCACGTTCTAATTAAAGTAAAAGCCAAAAAAAAAAGTCGGAACTTTACTAAATTCTCGGCACAAATGTTGCATAACTCTATTTTTTTCTTTCTCCACTTGCACGTGGCACTCTTTCGAAAATAGAGAAAAGATAAATAATAAAAAATAAGAATGTTAATTGTTATCGTGTCAAAAGAAGGAAAAATCCTGCTCAGGTGATTACGTGATTATGTGTCTTTTTAAAAACATTTACATAACCTTTTTATTTTTGTTTATATATCTGTTTAAACTATTTTTGTCAGTGTACTAGAAGGAATTCAGTTGATTACAACCCTTTCTGCGTGTTCTTTACATTAAAATAGTACAATCCTGAATCTGACGGCGCAATACTACACCGTTCAATACTGTAAAACTGAAACGAAGCTGTTCTACTTGAAAAGGGAACCATTTTCTTACTAATATTTATATCGATTCTTTGCTTTAAAAAACTAAACTAATTACGTATTCATTTTTTTAATATCCCATTTTGCTGTTTCGGATTATTTTACTAAAGTAAGTAAAGCTTCATTATTTTCAAAACTGTTTTTTTTTCTTTGTTTTTCGATAATTTGTCGATATTATTTAATAAGAGTGTTTAGCAGAAAAGCCAACAAATGACTACCCGAAAAAATAAATATACAAGAAATTAATGTTACCATAGTCCATAAAAGTTCAGTTCACGGTTTTTTGTTGTTTTTAAATAGTTTTTAATGCTCTTTACTTGAAATAATTTCAGCGAACCGAAATTAAAACGAAATTTGAGACGGTAACTACTTAAATGAATTTTTATATAAACTACACATGCCATAATCGAATATTCCTCAAGGACAAAATAACGGAAAGCATTAAAATATGTTTATAAATATCCCTTACGTTGACAGAACTCTCTTAATTTTTTAACTCAGAATGCTCAGGTGCCCCTGCTTCAAATTGTAAACGGGGCTCTCCATTTCAAAGTCGCTGCCATTTTGATTTTTTTTAACCGATTCGTGAATTAAAAAAAATGTAGTACAAACTACTTAAAAATACAAACCAATGAACTTTTCTACCATAAAAGTAACTTTTATTGACTATGGTAACATTTATTTCTTGTATATTTATATTAGTATATATATATATAACATTTTCTCTTTGCAACGAACCATCATTTTGTTGGTCACTCTTTGCTACGAATGGAAACAAAGTTAATATAAAAAAATATATTTTCGCGAAAATTATCTTTACTTTCATCATGTTTTGCTTAGGGTAAAATTTTGAAGTATCAAAACCTATCTCTTTACAACCCCCTCCTTTTCATAACCTATCATATTTTCATCAATCACAGTCCATTTTCTGTAGGCTGTTTTTGAACCAAGTCAAAAACGGGTACTTCTGCTAGTATATATATATATATATATATATATATAGATAGATAGATAGATAGATAGATAGATAGATAGAGCACTGTCGTAATCTCACCTGCTACTTAATATATATAATACGAGGCTCGCTGTTTGAATTTGTTTAGAAATAAGCGGTTTGAGCACTATAAAAGTGGTCGACGAATCTTTGTTTAAAATAGACATTTGGCAAGGTTATTTGCGGGCACCGTTCCCATGGGTCGATCGTTAGAACTGCTGACTATCAACTGGATGGTTCTGGATTCAATCCTCGGCTTGAGAGAGGTGATCCACTGATGAGTTGTGATACAAAGAAACAGGACTGTCTGTCGATGACTATGTATATATATATATATATATATATATATATATATATATATATATATATATATATATATATATAGTCATCGACATACAGTCCTGTCTACTTTTACATGCAAAATCCGATCCCGCATTTTGCTAATTCCTGCCCTCTGATGAGAAGAAGAGTATTTCTTCGAAACTCCGCGGATTAAGGACTATCCACTTATCTTGTGCTTCCTTTTTTAAAATTAAATATGCTTTTAACTCTTTCTCAAGATGTCTTTTAACATGTTTTATTAATCATTTGTTCATATATATATAAATATATATATATATATATATATATATATATATAGTAGTTTACTATTAGTCAATTCATATGCCTGATATAGTGGTACAGTGGTAACGTCACCAGCTTTGAATGCTAAAGTTTTGCTTTCGGTTTCGATTCTAGCTGATAGCAAATTCTTTTTTTTATTTTATTATACAAAACACGATTCTATAATAATATATACGAAATCTGGACATATTAAAATATCATATTTTAGCGTATTTTACGCCCAGGCAAAGTCAACCACCACCCCCGCTCTTGCGCTAGTAAGCTAAAAAAAAAAGAAGTAACGTGTATGTACGCATGAATTAAACCTTGATATCAATTATTTGTTTATTTACTCAGAACAATGCTTAATAAAGAGCTACAACGATATTGGCCAGATTAATAGAGGCCACCCTCATCATAAACTTTTTTCTTAGAATATGGTAATATTTAGATCGATGTTAAACGTTAAAACTTGATTAGAGCTAGGGCTGCTGCGAATAAGGTTGGCTCTCTCTACCGTGCTAAACATTTTCTTACGCCTGGGAGTGTCCTGTGGCTCTACAAGTCCACTAATCGCCCGTGTATCCAGTATTGTTGCAAAGTAATCTCACCCGACTGCAATGCACTTATAACATTTCAACAACTACTGGAAAGCCATACGGAAGTCCTCTTATGTGAACGTGTAAATGACCTTCATCACAGCCGTTTTCATCTCAATTGGCCCAGCCTCTTAGGTTTTCCTTGAGCGTAAGGAATAACCAAAAGTCACAGGGAGCAAGGTCTGGACTATAGGGAGGGTGAGGAAGTATCTTAATGTCAATCTTGGTAAAATAGTCTGTGACAAGCATGGAGAATCCTTTAGGATAAACTTGATGCGAATCTGTCGCATCTCAGGTCACTTGCGAATAATTATGTGTACAGCTTTCACGCTGACATCAAACTGGACATTTAGTGTTTCTACAGACACATGACGGTTCTTATTCATGAAATTCTTTATTTGGCCAATCAACTCTGATATTCTGACTTTCTTACTTCTCCCACACGTCTTATCATCCCTCACAGACTCCTTGCCTTCCAGATTGCATTTTCGAAACTCGCCAGCTGTGATAGTCAGGCTTTAGTAGAGTGTATTCCATTTCCAGCTGTAGCTGTTAATTTGAACCTGAAATTAAAAAAATTGGCAAATCATCTCATAATATGTATCGCATTAATATACTGAATTTTCAAGAGCCTACGACAATTTTAAATCCCATGTACGAAAAAGTCTGGAAACTTATTGAACGCACTTCGTATGTGCTATTACTAAAAGAAAGTTTATAATTTACTACCAAAAACTTCTCTGTAACTTATAACCATTTAAAATTCACTCAATATATTCTTTATCGTTCAATTGATAATTTGTCCATCTCATTGAACCTCAACCATGAGTGTTTTTTTTGTCTTGATACATGGTGCCTCACCACCAATAGCAATGGCCAAGACCACATTACCCGAAAGTACTTCCTTTAAACTCCTCAGCCTAACGGTTACAGGGAATATGAACTGGAATAGCTACATTGACAGCATTGCCAAGGCTGCTGCGAAGAAGGTGGGGCCTCTCTACCGTGCTAGAAAACTACTTACGCCTAGAAGTATCCTGTACCTCTATAAGGCCACCACTCGCCCATGTATGGAGTACTGTTATCACATTTGGGCTAGTGCATCTGCTACTTGTCTCTCACTCCTTGAGAGGGTTCAAAAGAGAGTCGCCAACCTGATAGGTCCTGAACTGTCATCTAGGTTTCAGCCTCTGTCGCATCCCTCTGCCTATTCTACAAGTACTTTAATGGTGAATGCTCTGTAGAATTACAAGCACTTATACCCCCTCGACGTGAATACCCCCGACAAACCCGACAACCAGCTTAATTCCACCCCTTCACTGTTGAGATCCCTAGGTGCAAGAAAGACTTTTAGTCCAATAGTTTATTTCCCAGAACGGCTAGACTTTAGAACTTCTGCTTTCTCAACTGTGTAAGTCTCTCTCGCCCAGGTTAGCAGATGACTTTTTACCCTACTGAACTGGTTTGGCCCTTGGTCGTCTATCTTCGTCCAAGAGGATTTCACATACTTCTCAGCGCCTCAGGTTTCGTGTCGATTCTGCTGAAAATCAATTAGCTTTGCATGCATGCCAGGGAGTTCTAACTACGAAAAGTTAATTTCACAAAAATTACAAGTTTTTACAAATGTACATCGTTCAGTTTGATTACACCAAAAAAATCAAGATTCTCCAAATGATGGGTGGAGGGGGTTGTGGCGTTCTTGGAGCGTGTGTTTTTCTCGAGATTTGGCTCCAATCTGTTAAATTCGCTCGGGGCATTTGCTTAAATATTAAGGTAACAGGGTTGGTCGGGCAATCCGCCAACCAACCAGAATCCAATACGTCCATCGGGAAATACCCGACTGTTTTGCGCGTGTGCATCTCAACAGGTCGTCCATAGCCTGCGAATTTGGGACCAAAACTAAATTTCTCTCACACGCCTTAAAAGGTCAATCCTGTCACTCAGAAGCTAGTAAGTCTGAGCAGGTGTTCCTCAGGCCAACGAATGTATGATTTCAATTCCATATTATTCTGACATTGTTTAAAACAATAAAATATTTTATAGGTCATCTGCCGCAGTCCGGGATTCAATCAACGTTTAACATACACTCTCAGCATAATTACCCGGCCTTGCTCAGGATTTTAGTGGAGTATTGCTCCTCTAGACTGTCATGTCATAACTGTACTGAAATGCAGAAGTTCAAATGTAATGTGAACAAACATCTTGCTACTCATTTCCCTTCATAATACTCCTGAAAGTTATGTCCCCGATAGTAGCCCCCTACTTTAAAGTGACACTGTGCCTTGTTTGAGGTGAAAATTGAATAATAAAAAAAATAGTAAAAAAAATAAATAAATAAACGTTTCTTTTCCTGGTTTACTGGTTCATAGACGTGCCCTTCAATAAGAAAATGTAGCAATTCAGATCAAACTCCAGGATTCTTTGAAAATGCCAAAAACGAATAGCAGAAACATGGACGACAAAAAAAAACCAGAGAAAAACAGAAGTCTCGCCAACGACAAAGCTAGAATTTCGTTTACCGTAACGATTGATTACGCCACAATCACCAGTATGTGTGAATATTCAGTTTGAAGTCAAAGAATTCGTTTTTGACGCCATTTTCTTTTTGTCACAAGAATAATTTCATGATTTATAATGTGACAACTCCTGCACTGAGAGATCTATCCAGCCAAATATCAAGCCACACGGGCGAGCTTGAACATCACTAGAAATGTGGTATCTGTTCTGGTACTAAACTTAACCTGTCCTCTGTCAGTGCAGTATCTCTCACTCTCCAAAGTTCTCCGTTTTATGGCGGAGCCGGATTTTCGCGACGTTAAAAAGCCGAGCTCGTGACTAACCAGAGCTGCAGTGTCGAAGTAAGGCAAAGCCGGAGGTTTAAGCTGGGGATCGAATTTCTAGCCGTACTATGAGTCGGAGATTTTAGTTGAGAGTTAGAGTCAAAGTGGGATTTCTTGTTCGTGAACTTTTCGTGGCAGGAGGTACGCAATGCCCAACCACACCTCTCCTGAGTCGACATTGCTAAATACCACTGTCAGTAATTTTCACCGCTCCTTATCTGTGCCTAAATCAAAACGTACATTCCATGAACAAAGCTTCTTTCTCAGAAGTGCACGTCTGTGGAACTCTTTTCCGTTTGCCTGTTTCCCACCTGACTACAACTTGGATATCTTCAAGTCAAACATAAACAAATTCCTGATAACCCGCTCCCTTAAGTAAGACACTTTATCAAATCTCCAATACTTTGATTACTGTACAGGCTATAACCCTTATCCCCGAGTGCCTTCCAGG